>NC_084571.2:17497500-17580000 GCF_033978685.3 Nerophis lumbriciformis | reverse complement strand
TCTGGATTGGCAGACCAGGGTGGTGGTTCCTCTCTTTAAGAAGGGAAACCGGAGGGTGTATTCCAACTATCGTGGGATCGCACTCCTCAGCCTTCACGGTAAGGTTTATTCAGGTGTACTCGAGAGGAGGCTATGCCGGATAGTCGAACCTCGGATTCAGGAGGAACAGTGTGGTTTTCGTCCTGGTAGTGGAACTGTGGACCAGATCTATACTCTCGGCAGGGTCCTTGAGAGTGCATGGGAGTTTGCCCAACCAGTCTACATGTGCTTTGTGGACTTGGAGAAGGCATTCGACCGTGTCCCTCGGGAAGTCCTGTGGGGAGTGCTCAGAGAGTATGGGGTATAGGACTGTTTGATTGTGGCGGTCCGCTCCCTGTACGATCAGTGTCAGAGCTTGGTCCGCATTGCCGGCAGTAAGTCGGACACGTTTCCAGTGAGGGTTGAACCCCGCCAAGGCTGCCCTTTGTCACCGATTCTGTTCATAACTTTTATGGACAGAATTTCTAGGCGCAGTCAAGGTGTTGAGGGGATCCGGTTTGGTGGCTGCAGGATTAGGTCTCTGCTTTTTGCAGATGATGTGGTCCTGATGGCTTCATCTGGCCAGGATCTTCAGCTCTCACTGGATCGGTTCGCAGCCGAGTGTGAAGCTACTGGGATGAGAATCAGCACCTCCCTTGTCCTAGTCCATGGTTCTCGCCCGGAAAAGGGTGGAGTGCCATCTCCGGGTTGGGGAGGAGACCCTACCCCAAGTGGAGGAGTTCAAGTACCTAGGAGTCTTGTTCACGAGTGAGGGAAGAGTGGATCGTGAGATCGACAGGCGGATCGGTGCAGCGTCTTCAGTAAAGCGGGCGCTGTATCGATCCGTTGTGGTGAAGAAGGTGCTGAGCCGGGCTCTGAGCTCTCAATTTACCGGTCGATCTACGTTCCCATCGTCACCTATGGTCATGAGCTTTGGGTTATGACCGAAAGGACAAGATCACGGGTACAAGCAGCCGAAATTAGTTTCCTCTGCCGGGTGGCGGGGCTCTCCCCTTCACTCGGCGGTTATATATGGTGCCTCACTTAGGAAAGTCTGGGCTTCCCTGCTTAGGCTGCTGCCCCCGCGACCCGACCTCGGATAAGTGGAAGAAGATGGATGGATGGATAATAATGATGGTGATAATAAAGATCATCATAATGATGATGTTGATAATAAAGATCATCATAATGATGATGTTATAATAAAGATCTTCATAATGATGATGGTGATAATAAAGATCATCATAATAATGATAATGCTGATAATAAAGATCATCGAAATAATGATGATGGTGACAATAAAGATCATAATGATGATGGTGATAATAAAGATCATAATGATGATGGTGATAATAAAGATCATCATAATGATGATGGTTATAATAAAGATCATCATAATGATGATGGTGATAATAGAGATAATCATAATGATGATGTGATAATAAAGATCATCATAATAGTAATGATGTGATAATAAAGATCATCATAATGATGATGGTGATAATAAAGATCATAATAATGATTATGGTGATAATAAAGATCATCATAATGATGATGGTGATAATAGAGATCATCATAATGATGATGGTGATAATAAAGATCATAATAATGATGGTGATAATAAAGATCATCATAATGTGTTTAATAAAGATCATCATAATGATGATGGTGATAATAAATATAATGATGGTGATAATTAAAATCATTATAATAATGATGTGATAATAAAGATTATTATAATGATGATGGTGATAATAAAGATCATCATAATGATAATGTGATAATAAAGATCATCATAATAATAATGATGTGATAATAAAGATCATCATATTAATAATGATGTGATAAAGATCATCATGATAATGATGATGGTGATAAAGATCATCATGATAATGATGATGGTGATAATAAAGATCATCATGATAATGATGTGATAAAGATGATCATAATAATAATGATGTGATAATACAGATCATCATAATAATGATGGTGATAATAAAGCTCAACATGATGATGATAATAATAAATATAAGGATTGATAATGATGAATACAATGATTGATGATAATGAATTTAATGATGATGGTGATGATAAAGATCATCATAATGATGATGGTGATAATAAAGATAATCATAATAATGATGGTGATAATAAAGATCATCATGATGATGTGATCATAAAGATCATCATAATAATGATGGTGATAAAGATTATCATAATGATGATGGTGATAATAAAGATCATCATAATAATGATGGTGATAAAAAAAGATCATCATAATGGTGGTAATAAAGATCATCATAATAATGATGATGGTGATAATAAAGATCATCATAATGATGATGGTGATAATAAAGATCATGATGATGATGATGATGATGATAATCAAGATCATCAATAATGATGGTGATAATAAAGATCATCATAATGATGATGATGGTGATAATAAAGATCATCATAATGATGATGGTGATAATAAAGATCATCATAATAATGATGGTGATAAAGATCATCATAATATTCATGGTGATAATAAAGATCATCATAATGATGATGGTGATAATAAAGATCATCATAATAATGATGGTGATAATAAAGATCATCATAATATTCATGGTGATAATAAAGATCATCATAATGATGATGGTGATAATAAAGATCATCATAATGATGATGGTGATAATAAAGATCATTATAATGATGATGGTGATAAAGATAATCATAATAATGATGGTGATAATAAAGATCATCATAATGATGATGTGATCATAAAGATCATCATAATAATGATGTTGATAATAAAGATCATCATGATGATGGTGATAATAAAGATCATCATAATAATGATGGTGATAAAAAAGATCATCATAATAATGGTGATGATGATGATAATCAAGATCATCAATAATGATGGTGATAATAAAGATCATCATAATGATGATGATGGTGATAATAAAGATCGTAATGATGATGGTGATAATAAAGATCATCATAATATTCATGGTGATAATAAAGATCATCATAATGATGATGGTGATAATAAAGATCATCATAATGATGATGGTGATAATAAAGATTATCATAATGACCCCAAAAGTGACAAGCGGTGGGAAATGGATGGATGGATGGATAATGATGATGATGATGAGAATAAAGATCATCATAATAATGATGATGGTGATAATAAAGATCATCATAATGATGATGATGATGATGATAAACATCATCGTAATGATGATGATGATCTTAATGATGATGATGATGATTTCAGGCTCGCTTCCTGCTGTCCAAGGTGAATCCGTCACAGACACACAACAACATGTATGCGTGGGGGGGCCAGGTGAGTGGGCGGAGCATGCACTTGATTTCATTTTTGACCCTCTGCTGAGACTTATCTTTTCATCAGGAGGCGGGATCTGCCATCCTGACAGATGATGTCAGCCTGCAGGTGTTCATGGACCACCTGAAGAAGCTGGCCGTGTCCAGCGCCGCCTGACCACCTCCATCCATCCATGGATGATGATGTTATCCTGCAGGTGTTCATGGACCACCTGAAGAAGCTGCCCGTGTCCAGCGCCGCCTGACCACCTCCATCCATCCATGGATGATGATGTCATCCTGCAGGTGTTCATGAACCACCTGAAGAAGCTGCCACCTTCATCCATCCATGGATGATGACGTCATCCTGCAGGTGTTCATGGACCACCTGAAGAAGCTGCCTCCTTCATCCACGGATGATGATGTCAGCCTGCAGGTGTTCAAGGACCACCTGAAGAAGCTGCCACCTTCATCCATCAATGGATGATGATGTTCTCCTGCAGGTGTTCATGGACCACCTGAAGAAGCTGCCACCTTCATTCAGCCATGGATGATGATGTCAGCCTGCAGGTGTTCATGGATCACCTGAAGAAGCTGCCTCCTTCATCCATGGATGATGATGTCAGCCTGCAGGTGTTAATGGACCACCTGAAGAAGCTGCCACCTTCATCCATCCATGGATGATGTCATCCTGCAGGTGTTCATGGACCACCTGAAGAAGCTGCCACCTTCATCCATGGATGGATGATGATGTCATCCTGCAGGTGTTCATGGACCACCTGAAGAAGCTGCCCGTTTCATCCATGGATGATGATGTCAGCCTGCAGGTGTTCATGAACCACCTGAAGAAGCTGCCTCCTTCATCCACGGATGATGATGTCAGCCTGCAGGTGTTCAAGGACCACCTGAAGAAGCTGCCACCTTCATCCATCAATGGATGATGATGTTCTCCTGCAGGTGTTCATGGACCACCTGAAGAAGCTGCCACCTTCATCCATCAATGGATGATGATGTTCTCCTGCAGGTGTTCATGGACCACCTGAAGAAGCTGCCACCTTCATCCATCAATGGATGATGATGTTCTCCTGCAGGTGTTCATGGACCACCTGAAGAAGCTGCCACCTTCATCCAGCCATGGATGATGATGTCAGCCTGCAGGTGTTCATGGATCACCTGAAGAAGCTGCCTCCTTCATCCATGGATGATGATGTCAGCCTGCAGGCGTTAATGGACCACCTGAAGAAGCTGCCACCTTCATCCATCCATGGATGATGTCATCCTGCAGGTGTTCATGGACCACCTGAAGAAGCTGCCACCTTCATCCATGGATGGATGATGATGTCATCCTGCAGGTGTTCATGGACCACCTGAAGAAGCTGCCCTTTTCATCCATGGATGATGATGTCAGCATGCAGGTGTTCATGGATCACCTGAAGAAGCTGCCACCTTCATCCATGGATGGATGATGACGTCATCCTGCAGGTGTTCGTGGACCACCTGAAGAAGCTGCCCCCTTCATCCATGGATGATAATGTCAGCCTGCAGGTGTTCATGGACCACCTGAAGAAGCTGACACCTTCATCCATCCATGGATGATGATGTCATCCTGCAGGTGTTCATTGACCACCTGAAGAAGCTGCCACCTTCATCCATGAATGGATGATGACGTCATCCTGCAGGTGTTCATGAACCACCTGAAGAAGCTTCCCACTTCATCCATGGATGATGATGTCAGCCTGCAGGTGTTCATGGACTACCTGAAGAAGCTGACATCTTCATCCATCCATGGATGAAGATGTCATCCTGCAGGTGTTCATGGACCACCTGAAGAAGCTGACACCTTCATCCATCCATGGATGATGATGTCATCCTGCAGGTGTTCATTGACCACCTGAAGAAGCTGCCACCTTCATCCATGAATGGATGATGACGTCATCCTGCAGGTGTTCATGAACCACCTGAAGAAGCTGCCCACTTCATCCATGGATGATAATGTCAGCCTGCAGGTGTTCATGGACTACCTGAAGAAGCTGACATCTTCATCCATCCATGGATGAAGATGTCATCCTGCAGGTGTTCATGGACCACCTGAAGAAGCTGACACCTTCATCCATCCATGGATGAAGATGTCATCCTGCAGGTGTTCATGGACCACCTGAAGAAGCTGACACCTTCATCCTTCCATCTGCTGGTCACACGTGACCCATCCCCCACTGACGGCCATCTTCTTTTCATCCCTTTTCTTGTCAAACTTTTGTCTCTGCCCGTGTTGCCATGGTGACATCGGGCCTCCCTGAGGGTTGCCATGGTAACGTTACAGTCATGTGACCAGACAAAGTGTGGCTCGTAGATAAGACAAAGATCAGGAAGGGACCCTCCAAAATAAAAAGCATGTATGTCGTTACTATGACAACAGCACAATATCCCTCCCACAACCTTCTCACTTCCTCTCTTTCTTTAAACACTTCCTGCAGGAAACAGGAACTGTCTGGGTCTCCATGCCATTCAGCGTGTGTGTGTGTGTGTGTGTGTGTGTGTGTGTGTGTGTGTGTGTGTGTGTGTGTGTGTGTGTGTGTGTGTGTGTGTGTGTGTGTGTGTGTGTGTGTGTGTGTGTGTGTGTGTGTGAGTGTGTGTGTGTGTGTGTGGAATGTGTCTGACACACACACACAGACACACACACGTCCTATCAGTATTTATCCTGTGTGTGTGTGTTTATGACACACACACATGACATGTCAACAACAACAACAAATGTACAAATTGTATTCTTACTACTTTCAAGTGCCCACTTGGAAAGAAAAGATGGCAGCGGAAGGAAAGGCGGAAGTCATGTGACTAAATAAATGACCACAACACACTTCCTGTCCTGTTCTGTCACCGCACACCACACTCTTTTACATCTGCTGCTACTGCAAGGTATGTACTTTTATATACATATTTCTACTGCAAGATATGTACTTTTATATACTATCTTCTACTGCAAGGTATGTACTTTTATATACATATAAATTCTATCATCTACTGCAAGGTATGTACTTTTATATACTATCTTCTACTGCAAGGTATGCACTTTTATATACATATATATACTATCATCTACTCCAAGGTATGTACTTTTATATACATATATGTACTATCTTCTACAGCAAGGTATGTACTTTTATATACATATATATATATATATATATATATACTATCTACTGCAAGGTATGTACTTTTATATACATATATATACTATCTTTTACTGCAAGGTATGTACTTTTATATACATATATATACTATCTTCTACTGCAAGGTATGTACTTTTATATACATATATATATATATATATATATACTACCTTCTACTGCAAGGTAAATATATTTTATATATATATATATACTATATTCTACTTCAAGGTAAATACTTGTATATATATATATAAATAATAAATGATAAATGGGTTGTACTTGTATAGCGCTTTTCTACCTTCAAGGTACTCAAAGCGCTTTGACACTACTTCCACATTTACCCATTCACACACACATTCACACACTGATGGAGGGAGCTGCCATGCAAGGCGCTAACCAGCACCCATCAGGAGCAAGGGTGAAGTGTCTTGCCCAGGACACAACGGACATGACGAGGTTGGTACTAGGTGGGGATTGAACCAGGGACCCTCAGGTCACGCACGGCCACTCTTCCACTGCGCCGATATATATATATATATATATATACATACACTACTACTGCAAGTTATGTACTTTCATGTATACTATCTTCTGCAAGTTATGTACTTTATATATACTATATTCTACTGCAAGTTATGTACTTTTATATATATATATATATATATATATATATATATATACTATCTTCTACTGCAAGTTATGTACTTTTGTATATATACAGCTATATATATATATATATATATATACAGGTATATGTATGTATATATATATATATATATATATATATATATATATATATATATATATATATATATACTATCTTCTACTGCAAGTTATGTACTTTTATATGTATGTACGTATATATATATATATATATATACTATCTTCTACTGCAAGCTATGTACTTTTATATATACTATATTCTACTGCAAGTTATGTACTTTTATATGTATGTACGTATATATATATATATATATATATATATATATATATATATATATATGTATGTACATATATATATACTATCTTCTACTGCAAGTTATGTACTTTTATATATATATACAGGTATATGTATATATATATATATATATATATATATATATATATATACTATCTTCTACTGCAAGTTATGTACTTTTATATATATATACAGGTATATGTATATATATATATATATATATATATATATATATATACTATCTTCTACTGCAAGGTATGTACTTTTGTATGTACTATCTTCTACTGCAAGTTATTTACTTTTATATGTACTATATTCTACTGCAAGGTTTGCACTTTTATATATACTATTTTCTCCTGCAAGTTATGTACTTTTATATGTACTATATTCTACTGCAAGTTATGAACTTTTATAAATACTATCTTCTACTGTAAATTATGTACTTTTATAAATACTATCTTCTACTGTAAGTTATGTACTTATATATACTATCTTCTACTGCAAGTTATGTACTTTTATATATACTATCTTCTACTGCAAGTTATGTACTTTTATATATATATATATATATATATATATATATATATATATATATATATATATATATATATATATACTATCTTCTACTGCATGGTAAGCTACTGCAAGTTATGTACTTTTATATTTACTATATTCTACTGCAAGTTATGTACCGGTACTTTTATACGTACGATCTTCTACTCCAAGGTACATATTTTTATATATACTATCTTTTACTCCAAGGTACATACTTTTATATATACTATCTTCTACTCCAAGGTACATACTTTTATATATACTATCTTCTACTGCAAGGTACATACTTTTTTACATACTTTTATATATACTATCTTCTACTCCAAGGTACATACTTTTATACATACTTTTATATATACTATCTTCTACTCCAAGGTACATACTTTCATACATTTATATATATACTATATTCTACTCCAAGGTACATACTTTTATACATACCGTACTTTTATATATACTATCTTCTACTCCAAGGTACATACTTTTATATATATATATACTATCTTCTACTGCAAGGTACATACTTTTATATATACTCTCTTCTACTCCAAGGTACATATTTTTATATATACTATCTTCTACTCCAAGGTACATACTTTTATACATACTTTTATATATACTATCTTCTACTCCAAGGTAAATACTTTTATACATACTTTTATATAAACTATCTTCTACTCCAAGGTTCATACTGTCATACATTTATATATATACTATATTGTACTCCAAGGTACATACTTTTTATATACTATCTTCTACTCCAAGGTAAATACTTTTATATATACTATCTTCTACTCCAAGGTACATACTTTTATACATACTTTTATATATACTATCTTCTACTCCAAGGTAAATACTTTTATATATACTATCTTGTACTGCAAGTTATGTACTTTTATATGTACTATCTTTTACTGCAAGGTATGTACTTTTATACATACTTTTATATATATTATCTTCTACTCCAAGGTAAATACTTTTATGTATACTATATTCTACTCCAAGATACATACTTTTACACATACTTTTTTATATATACTATCTTCTACTCCAAGGTACATACTTGTATACATACTTTTATATATACTATCTTCTACTCCAAGGTACATACTTTTATATATATACTATATTCTACTCAAATGTACATACTTTTATAAATACTATTGTATCTTCTACTCCAAGGTACATACTTTTATAAATAATATCTTATCTTCTACTCCAAAGTAAATACTTTTATCAAATATGTGAATCTTGCAACAGAAAAATCATATGACATGCAATCATGTGACATGCAATCATATATTACATCACCTGACATATTATGTGACATGCAATCATGTGACATGCAACCATATATTACATCACCTGACATGAAATCATGTGACATGCAATCATATATTACATCACCTGACATGCAATCATGTGACATGCTATCATATATTACATCACCTAACATGCAATCATGTGACATGCAATCATATATTACATCACCTGGCATGCAATCATGTGACATGCAATCATATATTACATCACCTGGCATGCAATCTTGTGACATGCAATCATATATTACATCACCTGACATATCATGTGACATGCAATCATGTGACATGCAATCATATATTACATCACCTTACATATCATGTGACATGCAATCATATATTACATCACCTGGCATGCAATCATGTGACATGCAATCATATATTACATCACCTGGCATGCAATCATGTGACATGCAATCATATATTACATCACCTGACATATCATGTGACATGCAATCATGTGACATGCAATCATATATTACATCACCTTACATATCATGTGACATGCAATCATATATTACATCACCTGGCATGCAATCATGTGACATGCAATCATATATTACATCACCTGGCATGCAATCTTGTGACATGCAATCATATATTACATCACCTGACATATCATGTGACATGCAATCATGTGACATGCAATCATATATTACATCACCTTACATATCATGTGACATGCAATCATATATTACATCACCTGACATGCAATCATGTGACATTCAATCATATATTACATCACCTGACATGCAATCATGTGACATGCAATCATATATTACATCACCTGACATATCATGTGACATGCAACTCTAACCCATGAAATCACATACCATGAAATCACATGACATGCAATCAAATGTATTATCACATGCCATGAAATCATGTTACATGAAATCACATGCCATGAAATCTAATGACATGAAATCTTGTGACATGAAATCCCTTGACATAAAATCACATGACATGACATGAAATCACATGACATAAATTCACATGATATGAAATCTAATGACATGAAATCACATGACATGACATGAAATCACATGACATAAATTCACATGATTTGAAATCTAATGACATGAAATCACATGACATAAAATCACATGGCGTGAAATCCCATAGCATGAAATTACATGACATAAATTCACATAATATGAAATCTAGTGACATGAAATCACATGACATAAATACATATGATATGAAATCTAGTGACATGAAATCTCGTGACATGAAATCAAATGTATTATCACATGCCATGAAATCACATGACATGACATGACATGAAATCACATGACATAAATTCACATGATATGAAATCTAATGACATGAAATCCCATGACATAAAATCACATGACATGGAATCACCTGTCAGGAAATCACATGTCAGGAAATCACATGACATGAAATCACAGGATATGAAATCCCATGACATGAAATCTCGTGACATGAAATCAAATGTATTATCACATGCCATGAAAACCCATGGCATGAAATCACATGACATGACATGAAATCACATGACAAGAAATCACATGACATAAATTCACATGATATGAAATCTAATGACATGAAATCTTGTGACATGAAATCCCATGACATAAAATCACATGACATGGAATCACCTGTCAGGAAATCACATGACACAAAATCACATGACATGAAATAACAGGATATGAAATCCCATGACATGAAATCACAGGACATGAAAACAGATGACATGAAATCACGTGACATGAAATCCCATGACATAAAATCCCATGACATGAAATCACAGGACATGAAATCACATGACATGAAATCACCTGGCATGAAAGCACCTGACATGAAATCACATGACATGCAATCACAAGCCCTAAAATCACATGACAGGAAAGTGATTACTTGAAATGACATCACATACATGAAATCACCTGATATGAAATCAAATGACATGAAACTACATGACATGAAATCACATGTCATAAAATCACCTGTCATGAAATCACATGACATGAAATCACCTAACATGAAATCACATGACACGCAATCCCATGACTTAAAATCACATGATATGAAATCAAATGACATGAAACAACATGACATGAAATCACATGACATAAAATCACCTGTCATGAAATCACATGAAATGAAATCACATGACATGAAATCACCTAACATGAAATCTATAATTCACCGTTGCTGCCCACTGCTCCCCTCACTTCCCAGGGGGTGATCAACGGTGATGGGTCAAATGCAGAGAATAATTTTGCCACACCTAGTGTGTGTGTGACAATCATTGGTACTTTAACTTTAACATGGAATAAAATCACCTGTCATGAAATCCCAAGAAATGAAATCACATGACATGAAATCACATGCCATGAAATCACATGACATGAAATCACCTAACATGAAATCACATGACATGCAATCAAATGTATTATCACATGGCATGAAATTCCATGGTGTGAAATCACATGACATAAATTCACATGATATGAAATCTAGTGACAGGAAATCTCGTGACATGAAATCACATGCCATGAAATCACCTAACATGAAATCACATGACATGCAATCAAATGTATTATCACATGGCATGAAATCACATGGCATGAAATCCCATGGCGTGAAATCACATGACATAAATTCACATGATATGAAATCTAGTGACAGGAAATCTTGTGACATGAAATCACATGACATGCAATCAAATGTATTATCACATGGCATGAAATCCCATGGCATGAAATCCCATGACATGAAATCACATGATATGAAATCACATGACATAAATTCACATATGAAATCTAATGACCTGAAATCTCGTGACATGAAATCCCATGACATAAAATCACTTAACATGAAATCACATGACACGCAATCCCATGACTTAAAATCACATGATATGAAATCAAATGACATGAAACAACATGACATGAAATCACATGACATAAAATCACCTGTCATGAAATCACATGAAATGAAATCACATTAAATGAAATCACATGACATGAAATCACCTAACATGAAATCTATAATTCCCGGGCGCGGCCACCGTTGCTGCCCACTGCTCCCCTCACTTCCCAGGGGGTGATCAACGGTGATGGGTCAAATGCAGAGAATAATTTTGCCACACCTAGTGTGTGTGTGACAATCATTGTTACTTTAACTTTAACATGGAATAAAATCACCTGTCATGAAATCACATGCCATGAAATCACATGCCATGAAATCACCTAACATGAAATCACATGACATGCAATCAAATGTATTATCACATGGCATGAAATCCCATGGCGTGAAATCACATGACATAAATTCACATGATATGAAATCTAGTGACAGGAAATCTCGTGACATGAAATCACATGCCATGAAATCACCTAACATGAAATCACATGACATGCAATCAAATGTATTATCACATGGCATGAAATCACATGGCATGAAATCCCATGGCGTGAAATCACATGACATAAATTCACATGATATGAAATCTAGTGACAGGAAATCTTGTGACATGAAATCACATGACATGCAATCAAATGTATTATCACATGGCATGAAATCCCATGGCATGAAATCACATGACATGAAATCACATGATATGAAATCACATGACATAAATTCACATATGAAATCTAATGACATGAAATCTCGTGACATGAAATCCCATGACATAAAATCACATGACATGAAATCACATGTCATGGAATCACATGACACGAAATCACACAACATGAAATCACCTGACATGAATGTACATGACATGAAATCCCAGGACATGAAACCACATGACATGAAATCCCATATCATAAAATCACCTGTCATGAAATCCCAAGACATGAAATCCCATGACATGGAATCACATGGCACGAAATGCCATGACACGAAATCACATTTCATGAAATCACAGGACATGAAATCACATGACATGAAATCCCATGACATGAAATCACATGTCATGAAATCACATGACATGAATTCACATGACATGAAATCACATGGCACGAAATGCCATGACACGAAAACCCATGACATGAAATCCCATGACATGAAACCAGATGACGTGAAATCACAGACATAAAATCACATGACATGAAATCTCATGACATGGGTTATACTTGTATTAGTTAGGGCGGCATGGCGTAGTGGGTAGAGCAACCGTGTCAGAAACCTGAGGGTTGCAGGTTCGCTCCCCGCCTCTTACCATTCAAAAATCGCTGCCGTTGTGTCCTTGGGCGGGACACTTCACCCTTTGCCCCCGGTGCCACTCACACCGGTGAATTGAATGATAGGTGGTGGTCGGAGGGGCCGTTGGCGCAAAAATTGCAGCCACGCTTCCGTCAGTCTACCCCAGGGCAGCTGTGGCTATGAAAGTAGCTTACCACCACCAGGTGTGAATGATTGATGGGTTCTACATGTAAAGCGACTTTGGGTACTTAGAAAAGCGCTATATAAATCCCAGTTATTATTATTATTATTATTATAGCGCTTTTCTACCTTCAAGGTACTCAAAGCGCTTTGACAGTATTACCACATTCACCCATTCACACACACATTCACACACTGATGGCGTGTGAAATCACAAGACCTAAAATCACATGACATGAAATCACATGACATGAGATTTCATGTCAAGTGATTACTTGACACTCGGGTGAAGAGAGGAGCGTAGCTTTCTACCGATCACCACCTGGTGGTGAGTTGGCTGCGATGGTGGGGGAGGATGCCGGACAGACCTGGCAGGCCCAAACGCATTGTGAGGGTCTGCTGGGAACGTCTAGCAAAGTCTCCTGTCAGAGAGAGTTTCAATTCCCGCCTCCGGAAGAACTTTGAACTTGTCACGAGGGAGGTGCTGGACATTGAGTCCGAGTGGACCATGTTCCGCACCTCTATTGTCGAGGCGATTGATTGAAGCTGTGGCCGCAAGGTATTTGGTGCCTGTCGTGGTGGTAATCCTAGAACCCGCTGGTGGACACCAGCGGTGAGGGATGCCGTCAAGCTGAAGAAAGAGTCCTATCGGGTTCTTTTGACTCATAGGACTCCGGAGGCAGCCGACAGGTACCGACGGGCCAAGCGGTGTGCGGCTTCAGCGGTCGTGGAGGCAAAAATTCGGACATGGGAGGACTTCGGAGAAGCCATGGAAAACGACTTCCGGACAGCTTCGAAGCGATTCTGGACCACCATCCGCCGCCTCAGGAAGGGCAAGCAGTGCACTGTCAACACTGTGTATGGTGAGGATGGTGTTCTGCTGACCTCGACTGTGCATGTTGTGGATCAGTGGAGAGAATACTTCGAAGACCTCCTTAATCCCACCAACACGTCTTCCTATGAGGAAGCAGTTCCTGGGGAATCTGTGGTGGGCTGTCCTATTTCTGGGGCTGAGATTGCTGAGGTAGTTAAAAAGCTCCTCGGTGGCAAGGCCCCGGGGGTAGATGAGATCCGCCCAGACTTCCTTAAGGCTCTGGATGCTGTGGGGTTGTCTTGGTTGACAAGACTCTGCAGCATCGCGTGGACATCGAGGGAGGTACCTCTGGATTGGCAGACCGAGGTGGTGGTTCCTCTCTTGAGGAAGGGGAACCGGAGGGTGTGTTCCAACTATCGTGGGATCACACTCCTCAGCCTTCCCGGTAAGGTCTATTCAGGTGTACTGGAGAGGAGGCTATGTCGGATAGTTGAACGTTGGATTCAGGAGGAACAGTGCGATTTTTGTCCTGGACGTGGAACTGTGGACCAGCTCTATACTCTCGGCAGGGTCTTTGAGGGTGCAGGGGAGTTTACCAGTTTACATGTGCTTTGTGGACTTGGAGAAGGCATTCGACCGTGTCCCTCGGAAAGTCCTGTGGGAAGTGCTCAGAGAATATGGGGTATCGCAGTGTTTTTCAACCTTTTTTAGAGATGAGGCACATTTTTTTCATTGAAAAAATCCGGAGGCACACCACCAGCAGAAATCATTACAAAAACGAAACTCAGTTGACAGTAAAAAGTCGTCGTCGCAATTGTTGTATATGATTTTAAACCATAACCAAGCATGCATCAATATAGCTCTTGTCTCAAAGTAGGTGTACTGTCACAAACTGTCACATCAAGCCATGACTTATTTTGAGTTTTTTGCTGTTTTCCTGTGTTGTGTTTTAGTTCTTGTCTTGCGGTCCTATTTTGGTGGCTTTTCCTGTTTAGTTGGTATTCTCCTGTACCATATCTTCCTTAAACGCTATTCCCCGCATCTACTTTGTTTTAGCAATCGAGACTATTGAAGTTGTTTTTAATCCTTCTTTGTGGGGACATGGTTGATTGTCATGTCATGTTCGGATGTACTTTGTGGACGCCGTCTTGGCTCCACAGTAAGTCTTTGCTGTCGTCCAGCATTCTGTTTTTGTTTACTTTGTTGCCAGTTCGGTTTTAGTTTCGTTCTGCATAGCTTTCCCTCAGCTTCAAAGCCTTTTCTTAGGGGCACTCACCTTTTGTGTATTTTTGGTTTAAGCATTAGATACGACGACAAACCCTTGTCGTCTCACACGACGTGTTCCCGACATCTACAAAGCAATTAACTACCGGCTGCCACCTACTGATATGGAAGAGTATTACACGGTTACGCTGCCGAGCTCTAGTCAGCACCAACACACAACGGCACATATTTTGCAGATTATGATTAGTGGTTGGAAAAAATATTTTTAACACAAATAGGTGAAATTACTAGAGATGTCTGATAATTGCTTTAATTTTTATTTATTTATTTATTTTTTGTCCTGTCCAGCTTCTCAGGCAAATCATATAGTTGATGGAGATGCCCATAGCGGCTGTTCAGATTTACTTGACAAAAGAGAAGTGTAGGATACTTCTCTTGTTGCCTTATTTGTATTTGACTTTATTAAATGTATTTATATTATCATTTGGTGCAGCCGGGCCGGAGCAGGAGGGGATAGAAAGAGAAAAAAAGGAAGACAGAGGGGGAAATTGTGGGGACAAGAGGGGGACTAGACAGAGAGACAAAAACAACAACAGCAAACACAACAACAACAACAACAACAATAGAGCAACATCAGCAAATACGACATGTACAAATATAATTGCTTTAAAATGTAATATCGGAAATAATCGGTATCGTTTTTTTAATTATTGTATCGTTTTTTGTTTGTTTGTTTTTTTATTAAATCAACATATAAAACACAAGATACACTTACAATTAGTGCACCAACCCAAAAAAACCTCCCTCCCCCATTTACACTCATTCACACAAAAGGGTTGTTTCTTTCTGTTATTAATATTCTGGTTCCTACATTATTTATCAATATATATCAATACAGTCTGCAAGGGATACAGTCCGTAAGCACGCATGATTGTGCGTGCTGCTGGTCCACTAATAGTACTAACCTTTAACAGTTAATTTTACTCATTTTCATTAATTACTAGTTTCTATGTAACTGTTTTTATATTGTTTTACTCTTTTTAATTAAAAAAAATGTTAAATTTATTTATCTTATTTTATTTTATTTTATTTTTTAAAAAGGACCTTATCTTCACCATACCTGGTTGTCCAAATTAGGCATAATGTGTTAATTCCACGACTGTATATATCAGTATCGGTTGATATCGGTATCGGTAATTAAAGAGTTGCACAATATCGGAATATCGGATATCAGCAAAAAGCCATTATCGGACATCCCTACAAATGTCATAATCTCCCACGGCACACCAGACTGCATCTCACGGCACACTAGTGTGCTGCGGCACAGTGGTTGAAAAACACTGGGGTATCGGACTGTCTGATTGTGGCGGTCCGCTCCCTGTACGATCAGTGTCAGAGCTTGGTCCGCATTGCCGGCAGTAAGTCGGACACGTTTCCAGTGAGGGTTGGACTCCGCCAAGGCTGCCCTTTGTCACCGATTCTGTTCATAACTTTTATGGACAGAATTACTAGGCGCAGTCAAGGCGTTGAGGGGATCCGGTTTGGTGGCTGCAGGATTAGGTCTCTGCTTTTTGCAGATGATGTGGTCCTGATGGCTTCATCTGGCCAGGATCTTCAGCTCTCACTGGATCGGTTCGCAGCCGAGTGTGAAGCGACTGGGATGAGAATCAGCACCTCCAAGTCCGAGTCCATGGTTCTCGTGGTGGAGTGCCATCTCCGGGTTGGGGAGGAGACCCTGCCCCAAGTGGAGGAGTTCAAGTACCTCGGAGTCTTGTTCACGAGTGAGGGAAGAGTGGATCGTGAGATCGACAGGCGGATCGGTGCGACGTCTTCAGTAATGCGGACGCTGTATCGATTCGTTGTGGTGAAGAAGGAATTGAGCCGGAAGGCAAAGCTCTCAATTTACCGGTCGATCTACGTTCCCATCCTCACCTATGGTCATGAGCTTTGGGTTATGACCGAAAGGACAAGATCACGGGTACAAGCGGCCGAAATGAGTTTCCTCCGCCGGTTGGTGGGGCTCTCCCTTAGAGATAGGGTGAGAAGCTCTGCCATCTGGGAGGAGCTCAAAGTAAAGCCGCTGCTCCTCCACATCGAGAGGAGCCAGATGAGGTGGTTCGGGCATCTGGTCAGGATGCCACCCGAACGCCTCCTTAGGGAGGTGTTTAGGGCACGTCCGACCGGTAAGAGGCCACGGGGAAGACCCAGGACATGTTGGGAAGACTATGTCTCCCGGCTGGCCTGGGAACGCCTCGGGATCCCTCGGGAAGAGCTGGACGAAGTGGCTGGGGAGAGGGAAGCCTCGGCTTCCCTGACCTTGGATAAGCGAAAGAAGATGGATGGATGGATGGTGATTACTTGAAATTAGAGATGTCCGAAAATACCGGACTGCCGATATTATCGGCCATTAAATGCTTTAAAATGTAATATCGGAAATGATCGGTATCTGTTTCAAAAAGTAAAATTTATGACTTTTTAAAACGCCGCTGTACGGAGTGGTACACAGACGTAGGGAGAAGTACAGAGCACCAATAAACCTTAAAGACACTGCCTTTGCGTGCCGGCCCAATCACATAATAAAAAGTTAAAATTAAAGTAACAATGATTGTCACACACACACTAGGTGTGGCGAAATTATTTTCTGCGTTTGACCCATCACCCTTGATCACCGCCTGGGAGATGAGGGGAGCAGTGGGCAACAGCGTTGGCCTACGGCTTTTCACACATACAAGTGAATGCCCTACATACTTGGTCAACAGCCATATAGGTCACACTGAGGGTGGCCGTAAAAACAACTTTAACACTGTTACAATTATGCGCCACACTGTCAACCCACACCAAACAAGAATGACAAACACATTTCGGGAGAACATCCGCACCGTAACACAACAGAACAAACACCCAGAACCCCTTGCAGCACTAACTCTTCCGGGACGCTACAATATACACCCCCCACTACCCCCCCCCCCCCCCACCTCAACCCCGCCCACCTCAACCTCCTCATGCTCTCTCATGGAGAGCATGTCCCAAATTCCAAGCTGCTGTTTTGAGGCATGTTAAAAAAAATAATGCACTTTGTGACTTCAATAATAAATATAGCATTGCCATGTTGGCATTTTTTTCCACAACTTGAGTTGATTTATTTTGGAAAACCTTGTTACATTGTTTAATGCATCCAGCGGGGCATCACAACAAAATTAGGCATAATAATGTGTTAATTCCACGACTGTTTATATCGGTATCAGTTGATATCGGAATCGGTAATTAAGAGTTGGACAATATCGGAATATCGGATATCGGCAAAAAAGCCATTATCGGACATCTGTACTTGAAATTAAATCCTTTGACATGAAATCACATGATAGGAAATCACATGACATGAAATCACATGACATGACCTCACATGACATGAAATCACATGTCATGAATTCTCGTGACATGAAATCACATGACAATGAATCACATGATATGAAATCACATGATATGAGATTGCATGTCAAGTGATAACTTGAAATGAAATCACATGTCATGAAATCCTGTGACATGAAATCACATGATATGGAATCACATGACATGAAATCACATCACCTAAATTCACATGGCATGAAATCACATGTCATGAAATCACATGATATGACATCACATGACATGAAATCACATGACATGTGAAATCACATGATATGAAATCCCATGTCATGAAATCCCATGACATGAAATCACATGATATGACATCACATGACATGACATTTCATGTCAAGTGATTACTTGAAATGAAATCACATGTCATGAAATCACATGATATGGAATCACATGGCATGAAATCACATGACATGAAATCAAATGATATGAAATCACATGACATGAAATAACATGACCTAAATTCACATGGCATGAAATCACATGCCATGAGATTTCATGTCAAGTGATTACTTGAAATGAGATCACATGGCATGAAATCACATGCCATGAGATTTCATGTCAAGTGATTACTTGAAATGAAACCACATGTCATGAAATCTTGTGACATGAAATCACATGACATGAAATCACATGTCATGAAATCCCGTGACATGAAATCACATGATATGGAATTACATGACATGAGATTTCATGTCAAGTGATTACTTGAAATTAAATCACATGTCATGAAATCCCGTGACATGAAATCACATGATATGGAATCACATGACCTAAATTCACATGGCATGAAATGACATGCCGTGAGATTTCATGTCAAGTGATTACTTGAAATGAAATCACATGTCATGAAATTCTGTGACATGAAATCACATGATATGAAATCACATGTCATGAAATCACACGACATGACTTCACATGACATGAAATCACATGACATGAAATCACATGATATGAAATCACATGACCTAAATTCACATGGCATGAAATGACATGCCATGACATTTCATGTCAAGTGATTACTTGAAATGAAATCACATGATATGAAATCACATGACATGAAATCACATGTCATGAAATCCCGTGACATGAAATCCCATGGCATGAAATCACATGACATGACATCACATGGCATGAAATCACATGACATGAAATCACATGACATGAAATCCTTTGGTAGAGAAGCCGAAGTTTAACAGAAACATTTGAGATTCGTACACTTAGTCAGTTCCCCTAGTTTACTGGTTGAAGTGGACGTGTCTTTAGCTAACATTGTTGTGCTTTTTAGCGCAGGGTGAGGAGTCAAATAATGACGCCGTTGCTCCGCTTCAGCTGGATCCAGCTTTGGACTGTCACCCGGGTCACCTGGATCATCTGGGTCACCTGGGTCACAAGCGTGTCGACAGGGTCGGAGCCGGAAGCGCTTTATGAGCTCCACCAATCAGAAGTACCCTTCGAGCGAGCCCAAGAGGAATGTCGACCCCACCAGCTCGCTACTTTTGCCACCCAGCAGGAGCTGGCCCAAATCCTGCACGTCTTGTCCAGTTCTGACCTGCAGCTGGCCCAAAGGCTTTTTTGGGTGGGGCTGAGGAAGGCCAAGAACCAGTGTGTGGTTCCCTCGCTGCCCCTCAGAGGCTTCAGGTGGACCTCGGATGGGCGTGCTGAGGTGCACCAGAGTCAATGGGTGGAGGAGCCGGAGCACACCTGCACATCAGTTCGCTGTGCGGCGCTGCTCACCCAGCAGGACCGCTCCACCGTCACCAAGTGGGGTCTGATCTCGCTGAGCTGCAAGACCCGCAACTCGTTCATCTGCAAGCTGGCCTCCAGAAGAGCTGACCCGGAATCCACCGGACAGGAAGTACTAGAACCCGCAACTCCAGAACATGCCCAGGCTGAAAAAAACAAACCGGCTGAACCAGAAAAATCAACACCAGAACCAGCTGAACCAGAAACACCAGTTCCAAAACTGGCTGAACCAGAACGAACTGGACCAGAAACATCTGCACCGAAACTGGATGAACCGGTATCTACTGATCCTGGACAAACAGCACCAGCAACAGGTGAGCCAAAACCAGCTGAACCAGAGCCAACAAAACCGACAAAAGACCAAGACATCAAATCCGGGTCTCGTCAGTGTCCTTGGCCCGTTGTCCCTGGAGCGCGCTTCCTCAGTCTGGACCCGGCCGAAAGCAGCAGAATCCAGGTGGACTGCTGGTCCCTGGTCCAACTGGACTTGTACTGTTTGGGCCCCCCCGCCATTTGGCGCCTGCCCAACGGCGCTGCCGCCAATCTGAGCTCAGTGTGCACGCCGTGTGGGCCCGGTTTTCTCAAAAATGACTCGGGGGAGTGCGTGGACGTGGACGAGTGCGTTGGTGCACATGAGTGCTCGCACGCGTGCATTAACACGGTGGGCTCGTACGCGTGCGAGTGCACGGACCGCGGCGGCCGACAGAACCCCGAGGACTCTGCAGCGTGTGCGCCCACAGAGACCGGCACTGCCGGTCCCTTTTCAGGCATCTTGGTGCCGGTGTTGGTGGCCCTGGCGGCGCTGGTGGTCCTGGTGACATCACTCTGAAGCAAATAAATATATCAAGTTATGATGTACTATATTATACATTTTTAAATGTCTTTAATAATCATGTTATGATTAACTATATTAGATATTTTTAAATGTTTTTTATAATAAACTTATGATGAACTATATTATACATTTGTGTATGTTTTTAATAATCATATTAGGTGGTAGCACTACACACAAGAGACCAGCAGGTGGTAGCACTTAAACAAGAGACCAGCAGGTGGTAGCACTACATACAAGAGACAATCAGGTGGTAGCACTACATACAAGAGACCAGCAGGTGGTAGCACTACATACAAGAGACCAGCAGGTGGTAGCACTACATACAAGAAACCAGCAGGTGGTAGCACTCGAACAAGAGACCAGCAGGTGGTAGCACTACATACAACAGATCAGCAGGTGGTAGCACTACAGACAACAGATGAGTAGGTGGTAGCACTAAACACAACAGACAAGCAGGTGGTAGCAATAAATACCAGAGACCAGCAAGCAGTAACACTACATACAACAGACCAGCAGGTGGTAGCACTAAATAGAAGACACCAGCAGGTGGTGGCACTAAATACAAGAGACCAGCAGGTGGCAGCACTCGAACAAGAGACCAATAGGTGGTAGCACTACATACAAAAGACCAGCAGGTGGAAGCACTACACACAAGAGACCAGTAGGTGGCAGCACTACACACGAGACCAGCAGGTGGTAGCACTACATACAAGAGACCAGCAGGTGGCAGCACTCGAACAAGAGACCAGCAGGTGGTAGCACTACATACAAGAGAACGGCAGGTGGTAGCACTCAGGTGGTAGCACTCGAACAAGAGACCAGGAGGTGGTAGCACTACATACAAGAAACCAGCAGGTGGTAGCACTACATACAAGAAACCAGCAGGTGGTAGCACTATATACAAGAGACCAGCAGGTGGTAGCACTACATACAAGAGACCAGCAGATGGTAGCACTACATACAACAGATCAGCAGGTGGTAGCACTACAGACAACAGATGAGCAGGTGGTAGCACTAAACACAACAGACAAGCAGGTGGTAGCAATAAATACCAGAGACCAGCAAGCGGTAGCACTACATACAACAGACCAGCAAGTGGTAGCACTAAATAGAAGAGACCAGCAGGTGGTAGCACTAAATACAAAAGACCAGCAGGTGGCAGCACTCGAACAAGAGACCAACAGGTGGTAGCACTACATACAAAAGACCAGCAGGTGGAAGCACTACACACAAGAGACCAGCAGGTGGCAGCACTACACACGAGACCAGCAGGTGGTAGCACTACATACAAGAGACCATCAGGTGGCAGCACTCGAACAAGAGACCAGCAGGTGTTAGCACTACATACAAGAAACCAGCAGGTGGTAGCACTACATACAAGAAACCAGCAGGTGGTAACACTACATACAAGAGACCAGCAGGTGGTACCACTACATACAAGAGAAAAGCAGGTGGTAGCACTCAGGTGGTAGCACTCGAACAAGAGACCAGGAGGTGGTAGCACTACATACAAGAAACCAGCAGGTGGTAGCACTACATACAAGAAACCAGCAGGTGGTAACACTACATACAAGAGACCAGCAGGTGGTACCACTACATACAAGAGAAAAGCAGGTGGTAGCACTACATACAACAGACCAGCAGGTGGTAGCACTACATACAAGAGACCAGCAGGTGGCAGCACTACATACAAGAGACCAGCAGGTGGTAGCACTACAGACAAAAGATCAGCAGGTGGTAGCATTAAAAACCAGAGACCAGCAAGTGGTAGCACTACATACAACAGACCAGCAGGTGGTAGCACTAAATACAAGAGACCAGCAGGTGGCAGCACTAAATACAAGAGACCAGCAGGTGGTAGCACTAAATACAAGAGACAAGTAGGTGGTAGCACTACATACACGAGACCATCAGGTGGCAGCACTCAAACAAGAGACCAGCAGGTGGCAGCACTACAAACGAGACCAGCAGGTGGTAGCACTACATACAAGAGACCAGCAGGTGGCAGCACTCAAACAAGAGACCAGCAGGTGGTAGCACTACATACAAGAGAACAGCAGGTGGTAACACTACAAACAAGAGACCAGCAGGTGGCAGCACTACACACGAGACCAGCAGGTGGTAGCACTACATACAAGAGACCAGCAGGTGGCAGCACTCAAACAAGAGACCAGCAGGTGGTAGCACTACATACAAGAGAACAGCAGGTGGTAACACTACAAACAAGAGACCAGCAGGTGGTAGCACTACATACAAGAAAACAGCAGGTGGTAACACTACAAACAAAAGACCAGCAGGTGGTAACACTACATACAACAAACCAGCAAATGGTAGCACTGCATACAAGAGACCAGCAGAATGTATCACTCCATACAGGAGACCAGCGGGTGGTAGCACTACATACAAAAGACCAGCAGGTGGTAGCACTACATACAACAGAAGAGCAGGTGGTAGCACTACATACAAGAGACCAGGAGGTGGTAGCACTACATACAAGAGACCAGCAGGTGGTAACACTACATACAAGAAACCAGCAGGTGGTAGCACTCGAACAAGAGACCAGCAGGTGGTAGCACTACATACAAGAAACCAGCAGGTGGTAGCACTACATACAAGAGACCAGCAGGGGGTAGCACAATATACAAGAGACCAGCAGGTGGCAGCACTACATACAAGAAACCAGCAGGTGATAGCACTCGAACAAGAGACCAGCAGGTGGTAGCAATACAAACAAGAGACCACAAGGTGGTAGCACTACATACAAGAAACCAGCAGGTGGTAGCACTACATACAAGAGACCAGCAGGTGGTAGCACTCAAACAAGAGACCAGCAGGTGGTAGCACTACATACAAGAAACCAGCAGGTGGTAGCACTACATACAAGAGACCAGCAGGTGGTAGCACTACATACAACAGATCAGCAGGTGGTAGCACTACATACAAGAGACCAGCAGGTGGTAGCACTACATACAAGAGACCAGCAGATGGTAGCACTACATACAACAGATCAGCAGGTGGTAGCACTACAGACAACAGATGAGCAGGTGGTAGCACTAAACACAACAGACAAGCAGGTGGTAGCAATAAATACCAGAGACCAGCAAGCGGTAGCACTACATACAACAGACCAGCAGGTAGTAGCACTAAATAGAAGAGACCAGCAGGTGGTAGCACTAAATACAAGAGACCAGCAGGTGGCAGCACTCGAACAAGAGACCAACAGGTGGTAGCACTACATACAAAAGACCAGCAGGTGGAAGCACTACACACAAGAGACCAGCAGGTGGCAGCACTACACACGAGACCAGCAGGTGGTAGCACTACATACAAAAGACCAGCAGGTGGCAGCACTCGAACAAGAGACCAGCAGGTGGTAGCACTACATACAAGAGACCAGCAGGTGGTAGCACTACATACAAGAGACCAGCAGATGGTAGCACTACATACAACAGATCAGCAGGTGGTAGCACTACAGACAACAGATGAGCAGGTGGTAGCACTAAACACAACAGACAAGCAGGTGGTAGCAATAAATACCAGAGACCAGCAAGCGGTAGCACTACATACAACAGACCAGCAAGTGGTAGCACTAAATAGAAGAGACCAGCAGGTGGTAGCACTAAATACAAAAGACCAGCAGGTGGCAGCACTCGAACAAGAGACCAACAGGTGGTAGCACTACATACAAAAGACCAGCAGGTGGAAGCACTACACACAAGAGACCAGCAGGTGGCAGCACTACAAACGAGACCAGCAGGTGGTAGCACTACATACAAGAGACCAGCAGGTGGCAGCACTCAAACAAGAGACCAGCAGGTGGTAGCACTACATACAAGAGAACAGCAGGTGGTAACACTACAAACAAGAGACCAGCAGGTGGCAGCACTACACACGAGACCAGCAGGTGGTAGCACTACATACAAGAGACCAGCAGGTGGCAGCACTCAAACAAGAGACCAGCAGGTGGTAGCACTACATACAAGAGAACAGCAGGTGGTAACACTACAAACAAGAGACCAGCAGGTGGTAGCACTACATACAAGAAAACAGCAGGTGGTAACACTACAAACAAAAGACCAGCAGGTGGTAGCACTACATACAACAAACCAGCAAATGGTAGCACTGCATACAAGAGACCAGCAGAATGTATCACTCCATACAGGAGACCAGCGGGTGGTAGCACTACATACAAAAGACCAGCAGGTGGTAGCACTACATACAACAGAAGAGCAGGTGGTAGCACTACATACAAGAGACCAGGAGGTGGTAGCACTACATACAAGAGACCAGCAGGTGGTAGCACTCGAACAAGAGACCAGCAGGTGGTAACACTACATACAAGAAACCAGCAGGTGGTAGCACTCGAACAAGAGACCAGCAGGTGGTAGCACTACATACAAGAAACCAGCAGGTGGTAGCACTACATACAAGAGACCAGCAGGGGGTAGCACAATATACAAGAGACCAGCAGGTGGCAGCACTACATACAAGAAACCAGCAGGTGATAGCACTCGAACAAGAGACCAGCAGGTGGTAGCAATACAAACAAGAGACCACAAGGTGGTAGCACTACATACAAGAAACCAGCAGGTGGTAGCACTACATACAAGAGACCAGCAGGTGGTAGCACTACATACAAGAAACCAGCAGGTGATAGCACTCGAACAAGAGACCAGCAGGTGGTAGCAATACAAACAAGAGACCACAAGGTGGTAGCACTACATACAAGAAACCAGCAGGTGGTAGCACTACATACAAGAGACCAGCAGGTGGTAGCACTCAAACAAGAGACCAGCAGGTGGTAGCACTACATACAAGAAACCAGCAGGTGGTCGCACTACATACAAGAGACCAGCAGGTGGTAGCACTACATACAACAGATCAGCAGGTGGTAGCACTACATACAAGAGACCAGCAGGTGGTAGCACTACATACAAGAGACCAGCAGATGGTAGCACTACATACAACAGATCAGCAGGTGGTAGCACTACAGACAACAGATGAGCAGGTGGTAGCACTAAACACAACAGACAAGCAGGTGGTAGCAATAAATACCAGAGACCAGCAAGCGGTAGCACTACATACAACAGACCAGCAGGTAGTAGCACTAAATAGAAGAGACCAGCAGGTGGTAGCACTAAATACAAGAGACCAGCAGGTGGCAGCACTCGAACAAGAGACCAACAGGTGGTAGCACTACATACAAAAGACCAGCAGGTGGAAGCACTACACACAAGAGACCAGCAGGTGGCAGCACTACACACGAGACCAGCAGGTGGTAGCACTACATACAAAAGACCAGCAGGTGGCAGCACTCGAACAAGAGACCAGCAGGTGGTAGCACTACATACAAGAGACCAGCAGGTGGTAGCACTACATACAAGAGACCAGCAGATGGTAGCACTACATACAACAGATCAGCAGGTGGTAGCACTACAGACAACAGATGAGCAGGTGGTAGCACTAAACACAACAGACAAGCAGGTGGTAGCAATAAATACCAGAGACCAGCAAGCGGTAGCACTACATACAACAGACCAGCAAGTGGTAGCACTAAATAGAAGAGACCAGCAGGTGGTAGCACTAAATACAAAAGACCAGCAGGTGGCAGCACTCGAACAAGAGACCAACAGGTGGTAGCACTACATACAAAAGACCAGCAGGTGGAAGCACTACACACAAGAGACCAGCAGGTGGCAGCACTACATACAAGAGACCAGCAGGTGGCAGCACTCGAACAAGAGACCAGCAGGTGTTAGCACTACATACAAGAGAACGGCAGGTGGTAGCACTCAGGTGGTAGCACTCGAACAAGAGACCAGGAGGTGGTAGCACTACATACAAGAAACCAGCAGGTGGTAGCACTACATACAAGAAACCAGCAGGTGGTAACACTACATACAAGAGACCAGCAGGTGGTAACACTACATACAAGAGAAAAGCAGGTGGTAGCACTACATACAACAGACCAGCAGGTGGTAGCACTACATACAAGAGACCAGCAGGTGGCAGCACTACATACAAGAGACCAGCAGGTGGTAGCACTACAGACAAAAGATCAGCAGGTGGTAGCACTAAAAACCAGAGACCAGCAAGTGGTAGCACTACATACAACAGACCAGCAGGTGGTAGCACTAAATACAAGAGACCAGCAGGTGGCAGCACTAAATACAAGAGACCAGCAGGTGGTAGCACTAAATACAAGAGACAAGTAGGTGGTAGCACTACATACACGAGACCATCAGGTGGCAGCACTCAAACAAGAGACCAGCAGGTGGCAGCACTACAAACGAGACCAGCAGGTGGTAGCACTACATACAAGAGACCAGCAGGTGGCAGCACTCAAACAAGAGACCAGCAGGTGGTAGCACTATATACAAGAGAACAGCAGGTGGTAACACTACAAACAAGAGACCAGCAGGTGGCAGCACTACACACGAGACCAGCAGGTGGTAGCACTACATACAAGAGACCAGCAGGTGGCAGCACTCAAACAAGAGACCAGCAGGTGGTAGCACTACATACAAGAGAACAGCAGGTGGTAACACTACAAACAAGAGACCAGCAGGTGGTAGCACTACATACAAGAAAACAGCAGGTGGTAACACTACAAACAAAAGACCAGCAGGTGGTAGCACTACATACAACAAACCAGCAAATGGTAGCACTGCATACAAGAGACCAGCAGAATGTATCACTCCATACAGGAGACCAGCGGGTGGTAGCACTACATACAAAAGACCAGCAGGTGGTAGCACTACATACAACAGAAGAGCAGGTGGTAGCACTACATACAAGAGACCAGGAGGTGGTAGCACTACATACAAGAGACCAGCAGGTGGTAGCACTCGAACAAGAGACCAGCAGGTGGTAACACTACATACAAGAAACCAGCAGGTGGTAGCACTCGAACAAGAGACCAGCAGGTGGTAGCACTACATACAAGAAACCAGCAGGTGGTAGCACTACATACAAGAGACCAGCAGGTGGTAGCACAATATACAAGAGACCAGCAGGTGGCAGCACTACATACAAGAAACCAGCAGGTGATAGCACTCGAACAAGAGACCAGCAGGTGGTAGCACTAAATACAAAAGACCAGCAGGTGGCAGCACTCGAACAAGAGACCAGCAGGTGGTAGCACTTAAACAAGAGACCAGCAGGTGGTAGCACTACATACAAGAGACAATCAGGTGGTAGCACTACATACAAGAGACCAGCAGGTGGTAGCACTACATACAAGAGACCAGCAGGTGGTAGCACTACATACAAGAAACCAGCAGGTGGTAGCACTCGAACAAGAGACCAGCAGGTGGTAGCACTACATACAACAGATCAGCAGGTGGTAGCACTACAGACAACAGATGAGTAGGTGGTAGCACTAAACACAACAGACAAGCAGGTGGTAGCAATAAATACCAGAGACCAGCAAGCAGTAACACTACATACAACAGACCAGCAGGTGGTAGCACTAAATAGAAGACACCAGCAGGTGGTAGCACTAAATACAAGAGACCAGCAGGTGGCAGCACTCGAACAAGAGACCAATAGGTGGTAGCACTACATACAAAAGACCAGCAGGTGGAAGCACTACACACAAGAGACCAGTAGGTGGCAGCACTACACACGAGACCAGCAGGTGGTAGCACTACATACAAGAGACAAGCAGGTGGCAGCACTCGAACAAGAGACCAGCAGGTGGTAGCACTACATACAAGAGAACGGCAGGTGGTAGCACTCAGGTGGTAGCACTCGAACAAGAGACCAGGAGGTGGTAGCACTACATACAAGAAACCAGCAGGTGGTAGCACTACATACAAGAAACCAGCAGGTGGTAGCACTACATACAAGAGACCAGCAGGTGGTAGCACTACATACAAGAGACCAGCAGATGGTAGCACTACATACAACAGATCAGCAGGTGGTAGCACTACAGACAACAGATGAGCAGGTGGTAGCACTAAACACAACAGACAAGCAGGTGGTAGCAATAAATACCAGAGACCAGCAAGCGGTAGCACTACATACAACAGACCAGCAAGTGGTAGCACTAAATAGAAGAGACCAGCAGGTGGTAGCACTAAATACAAAAGACCAGCAGGTGGCAGCACTCGAACAAGAGACCAACAGGTGGTAGCACTACATACAAAAGACCAGCAGGTGGAAGCACTACACACAAGAGACCAGCAGGTGGCAGCACTACACACGACACCAGCAGGTGGTAGCACTACATACAAGAGACCATCAGGTGGCAGCACTCGAACAAGAGACCAGCAGGTGTTAGCACTACATACAAGAAACCAGCAGGTGGTAGCACTACATACAAGAAACCAGCAGGTGGTAACACTACATACAAGAGACCAGCAGGTGGTACCACTACATACAAGAGAAAAGCAGGTGGTAGCACTCAGGTGGTAGCACTCGAACAAGAGACCAGGAGGTGGTAGCACTACATACAAGAAACCAGCAGGTGGTAGCACTACATACAAGAAACCAGCAGGTGGTAACACTACATACAAGAGACCAGCAGGTGGTACCACTACATACAAGAGAAAAGCAGGTGGTAGCACTACATACAACAGACCAGCAGGTGGTAGCACTACATACAAGAGACCAGCAGGTGGCAGCACTACATACAAGAGACCAGCAGGTGGTAGCACTACAGACAAAAGATCAGCAGGTGGTAGCATTAAAAACCAGAGACCAGCAAGTGGTAGCACTACATACAACAGACCAGCAGGTGGTAGCACTAAATACAAGAGACCAGCAGGTGGCAGCACTAAATACAAGAGACCAGCAGGTGGTAGCACTAAATACAAGAGACAAGTAGGTGGTAGCACTACATACACGAGACCATCAGGTGGCAGCACTCAAACAAGAGACCAGCAGGTGGCAGCACTACAAACGAGACCAGCAGGTGGTAGCACTACATACAAGAGACCAGCAGGTGGCAGCACTCAAACAAGAGACCAGCAGGTGGTAGCACTACATACAAGAGAACAGCAGGTGGTAACACTACAAACAAGAGACCAGCAGGTGGCAGAACTACACACGAGACCAGCAGGTGGTAGCACTACATACAAGAGACCAGCAGGTGGCAGCACTCAAACAAGAGACCAGCAGGTGGTAGCACTACATACAAGAGAACAGCAGGTGGTAACACTACAAACAAGAGACCAGCAGGTGGTAGCACTACATACAAGAAAACAGCAGGTGGTAACACTACAAACAAAAGACCAGCAGGTGGTAGCACTACATACAACAAACCAGCAAATGGTAGCACTGCATACAAGAGACCAGCAGAATGTATCACTCCATACAGGAGACCAGCGGGTGGTAGCACTACATACAAAAGACCAGCAGGTGGTAGCACTACATACAACAGAAGAGCAGGTGGTAGCACTACATACAAGAGACCAGGAGGTGGTAGCACTACATACAAGAGACCAGCAGGTGGTAGCACTCGAACAAGAGACCAGCAGGTGGTAACACTACATACAAGAAACCAGCAGGTGGTAGCACTCGAACAAGAGACCAGCAGGTGGTAGCACTACATACAAGAAACCAGCAGGTGGTAGCACTACATACAAGAGACCAGCAGGGGGTAGCACAATATACAAGAGACCAGCAGGTGGCAGCACTACATACAAGAAACCAGCAGGTGATAGCACTCGAACAAGAGACCAGCAGGTGGTAGCAATACAAACAAGAGACCACAAGGTGGTAGCACTACATACAAGAAACCAGCAGGTGGTAGCACTACATACAAGAGACCAGCAGGTGGTAGCACTCAAACAAGAGACCAGCAGGTGGTAGCACTACATACAAGAAACCAGCAGGTGGTAGCACTACATACAAGAGACCAGCAGGTGGTAGCACTACATACAACAGATCAGCAGGTGGTAGCACTACATACAAGAGACCAGCAGGTGGTAGCACTACATACAAGAGACCAGCAGATGGTAGCACTACATACAACAGATCAGCAGGTGGTAGCACTACAGACAACAGATGAGCAGGTGGTAGCACTAAACACAACAGACAAGCAGGTGGTAGCAATAAATACCAGAGACCAGCAAGCGGTAGCACTACATACAACAGACCAGCAGGTAGTAGCACTAAATAGAAGAGACCAGCAGGTGGTAGCACTAAATACAAGAGACCAGCAGGTGGTAGCACTACATACAAGAAACCAGCAGGTGGTAACACTACATACAAGAGACCAGCAGGTGGTACCACTACATACAAGAGAAAAGCAGGTGGTAGCACTCAGGTGGTAGCACTCGAACAAGAGACCAGGAGGTGGTAGCACTACATACAAGAAACCAGCAGGTGGTAGCACTACATACAAGAAACCAGCAGGTGGTAACACTACATACAAGAGACCAGCAGGTGGTACCACTACATACAAGAGAAAAGCAGGTGGTAGCACTACATACAACAGACCAGCAGGTGGTAGCACTACATACAAGAGACCAGCAGGTGGCAGCACTACATACAAGAGACCAGCAGGTGGTAGCACTACAGACAAAAGATCAGCAGGTGGTAGCATTAAAAACCAGAGACCAGCAAGTGGTAGCACTACATACAACAGACCAGCAGGTGGTAGCACTAAATACAAGAGACCAGCAGGTGGCAGCACTAAATACAAGAGACCAGCAGGTGGTAGCACTAAATACAAGAGACAAGTAGGTGGTAGCACTACATACACGAGACCATCAGGTGGCAGCACTCAAACAAGAGACCAGCAGGTGGCAGCACTACAAACGAGACCAGCAGGTGGTAGCACTACATACAAGAGACCAGCAGGTGGCAGCACTCAAACAAGAGACCAGCAGGTGGTAGCACTACATACAAGAGAACAGCAGGTGGTAACACTACAAACAAGAGACCAGCAGGTGGCAGCACTACACACGAGACCAGCAGGTGGTAGCACTACATACAAGAGACCAGCAGGTGGCAGCACTCAAACAAGAGACCAGCAGGTGGTAGCACTACATACAAGAGAACAGCAGGTGGTAACACTACAAACAAGAGACCAGCAGGTGGTAGCACTACATACAGGAAAACAGCAGGTGGTAACACTACAAACAAAAGACCAGCAGGTGGTAGCACTACATACAACAAACCAGCAAATGGTAGCACTGCATACAAGAGACCAGCAGAATGTATCACTCCATACAGGAGACCAGCGGGTGGTAGCACTACATACAAAAGACCAGCAGGTGGTAGCACTACATACAACAGAAGAGCAGGTGGTAGCACTACATACAAGAGACCAGGAGGTGGTAGCACTACATACAAGAGACCAGCAGGTGGTAGCACTCGAACAAGAGACCAGCAGGTGGTAACACTACATACAAGAAACCAGCAGGTGGTAGCACTCGAACAAGAGACCAGCAGGTGGTAGCACTACATACAAGAAACCAGCAGGTGGTAGCACTACATACAAGAGACCAGCAGGGGGTAGCACAATATACAAGAGACCAGCAGGTGGCAGCACTACATACAAGAAACCAGCAGGTGATAGCACTCGAACAAGAGACCAGCAGGTGGTAGCAATACAAACAAGAGACCACAAGGTGGTAGCACTACATACAAGAAACCAGCAGGTGGTAGCACTACATACAAGAGACCAGCAGGTGGTAGCACTCAAACAAGAGACCAGCAGGTGGTAGCACTACATACAAGAAACCAGCAGGTGGTAGCACTACATACAAGAGACCAGCAGGTGGTAGCACTACATACAACAGATCAGCAGGTGGTAGCACTACATACAAGAGACCAGCAGGTGGTAGCACTACATACAAGAGACCAGCAGATGGTAGCACTACATACAACAGATCAGCAGGTGGTAGCACTACAGACAACAGATGAGCAGGTGGTAGCACTAAACACAACAGACAAGCAGGTGGTAGCAATAAATACCAGAGACCAGCAAGCGGTAGCACTACATACAACAGACCAGCAGGTAGTAGCACTAAATAGAAGAGACCAGCAGGTGGTAGCACTAAATACAAGAGACCAGCAGGTGGCAGCACTCGAACAAGAGACCAACAGGTGGTAGCACTACATACAAAAGACCAGCAGGTGGAAGCACTACACACAAGAGACCAGCAGGTGGCAGCACTACACACGAGACCAGCAGGTGGTAGCACTACATACAAAAGACCAGCAGGTGGCAGCACTCGAACAAGAGACCAGCAGGTGGTAGCACTACATACAAGAGACCAGCAGGTGGTAGCACTACATACAAGAGACCAGCAGATGGTAGCACTACATACAACAGATCAGCAGGTGGTAGCACTACAGACAACAGATGAGCAGGTGGTAGCACTAAACACAACAGACAAGCAGGTGGTAGCAATAAATACCAGAGACCAGCAAGCGGTAGCACTACATACAACAGACCAGCAAGTGGTAGCACTAAATAGAAGAGACCAGCAGGTGGTAGCACTAAATACAAAAGACCAGCAGGTGGCAGCACTCGAACAAGAGACCAACAGGTGGTAGCACTACATACAAAAGACCAGCAGGTGGAAGCACTACACACAAGAGACCAGCAGGTGGCAGCACTACACACGAGACCAGCAGGTGGTAGCACTACATACAAGAGACCAGCAGGTGGCAGCACTCGAACAAGAGACCAGCAGGTGTTAGCACTACATACAAGAGAACGGCAGGTGGTAGCACTCAGGTGGTAGCACTCGAACAAGAGACCAGGAGGTGGTAGCACTACATACAAGAAACCAGCAGGTGGTAGCACTACATACAAGAAACCAGCAGGTGGTAACACTACATACAAGAGACCAGCAGGTGGTAACACTACATACAAGAGAAAAGCAGGTGGTAGCACTACATACAACAGACCAGCAGGTGGTAGCACTACATACAAGAGACCAGCAGGTGGCAGCACTACATACAAGAGACCAGCAGGTGGTAGCACTACAGACAAAAGATCAGCAGGTGGTAGCACTAAAAACCAGAGACCAGCAAGTGGTAGCACTACATACAACAGACCAGCAGGTGGTAGCACTAAATACAAGAGACCAGCAGGTGGCAGCACTAAATACAAGAGACCAGCAGGTGGTAGCACTAAATACAAGAGACAAGTAGGTGGTAGCACTACATACACGAGACCATCAGGTGGCAGCACTCAAACAAGAGACCAGCAGGTGGCAGCACTACAAACGAGACCAGCAGGTGGTAGCACTACATACAAGAGACCAGCAGGTGGCAGCACTCAAACAAGAGACCAGCAGGTGGTAGCACTACATACAAGAGAACAGCAGGTGGTAACACTACAAACAAGAGACCAGCAGGTGGCAGCACTACACACGAGACCAGCAGGTGGTAGCACTACATACAAGAGACCAGCAGGTGGCAGCACTCAAACAAGAGACCAGCAGGTGGTAGCACTACATACAAGAGAACAGCAGGTGGTAACACTACAAACAAGAGACCAGCAGGTGGTAGCACTACATACAAGAAAACAGCAGGTGGTAACACTACAAACAAAAGACCAGCAGGTGGTAGCACTACATACAACAAACCAGCAAATGGTAGCACTGCATACAAGAGACCAGCAGAATGTATCACTCCATACAGGAGACCAGCGGGTGGTAGCACTACATACAAAAGACCAGCAGGTGGTAGCACTACATACAACAGAAGAGCAGGTGGTAGCACTACATACAAGAGACCAGGAGGTGGTAGCACTACATACAAGAGACCAGCAGGTGGTAGCACTCGAACAAGAGACCAGCAGGTGGTAACACTACATACAAGAAACCAGCAGGTGGTAGCACTCGAACAAGAGACCAGCAGGTGGTAGCACTACATACAAGAAACCAGCAGGTGGTAGCACTACATACAAGAGACCAGCAGGTGGTAGCACAATATACAAGAGACCAGCAGGTGGCAGCACTACATACAAGAAACCAGCAGGTGATAGCACTCGAACAAGAGACCAGCAGGTGGTAGCAATACAAACAAGAGACCACAAGGTGGTAGCACTACATACAAGAAACCAGCAGGTGGTAGCACTACATACAAGAGACCAGCAGGTGGTAGCACTCAAACAAGAGACCAGCAGGTGGTAGCACTACATACAAGAAACCAGCAGGTGGTAGCACTACATACAAGAGACCAGCAGGTGGTAGCACTACATACAAGAGACCAGCAGATGGTAGCACTACATACAACAGATCAGCAGGTGGTAGCACTACAGACAACAGATGAGCAGGTGGTAGCACTAAACACAACAGACAAGCAGGTGGTAGCAATAAATACCAGAGACCAGCAAGCGGTAGCACTACATACAACAGACCAGCAGGTAGTAGCACTAAATAGAAGAGACCAGCAGGTGGTAACACTAAATACAAGAGACCAGGAGGTGGCAGCACTCGAACAAGAGACCAACAGGTGGTAGCACTACATACAAAAGACCAGCAGGTGGAAGCACTACACACAAGAGACCAGCAGGTGGCAGCACTACACACGAGACCAGCAGGTGGTAGCACTACATACAAAAGACCAGCAGGTGGCAGCACTCGAACAGGAGACCAGCAGGTGGTAGCACTACATACAAGAGACCAGCAGGTGGTAGCACTACATACAAGAGACCAGCAGATGGTAGCACTACATACAACAGATCAGCAGGTGGTAGCACTACAGACAACAGATGAGCAGGTGGTAGCACTAAACACAACAGACAAGCAGGTGGTAGCAATAAATACCAGAGACCAGCAAGCGGTAGCACTACATACAACAGACCAGCAAGTGGTAGCACTAAATAGAAGAGACCAGCAGGTGGTAGCACTAAATACAAAAGACCAGCAGGTGGCAGCACTCGAACAAGAGACCAACAGGTGGTAGCACTACATACAAAAGACCAGCAGGTGGAAGCACTACACACAAGAGACCAGCAGGTGGCAGCACTACACACGAGACCAGCAGGTGGTAGCACTACATACAAGAGACCAGCAGGTGGCAGCACTCGAACAAGAGACCAGCAGGTGTTAGCACTACATACAAGAGAACGGCAGGTGGTAGCACTCAGGTGGTAGCACTCGAACAAGAGACCAGGAGGTGGTAGCACTACATACAAGAAACCAGCAGGTGGTAGCACTACATACAAGAAACCAGCAGGTGGTAACACTACATACAAGAGACCAGCAGGTGGTAACACTACATACAAGAGAAAAGCAGGTGGTAGCACTACATACAACAGACCAGCAGGTGGTAGCACTACATACAAGAGACCAGCAGGTGGCAGCACTACATACAAGAGACCAGCAGGTGGTAGCACTACAGACAAAAGATCAGCAGGTGGTAGCACTAAAAACCAGAGACCAGCAAGTGGTAGCACTACATACAACAGACCAGCAGGTGGTAGCACTAAATACAAGAGACCAGCAGGTGGCAGCACTAAATACAAGAGACCAGCAGGTGGTAGCACTAAATACAAGAGACAAGTAGGTGGTAGCACTACATACACGAGACCATCAGGTGGCAGCACTCTAACAAGAGACCAGCAGGTGGCAGCACTACAAACGAGACCAGCAGGTGGTAGCACTACATACAAGAGACCAGCAGGTGGCAGCACTCAAACAAGAGACCAGCAGGTGGTAGCACTACATACAAGAGAACAGCAGGTGGGAACACTACAAACAAGAGACCAGCAGGTGGCAGCACTACACACGAGACCAGCAGGTGGTAGCACTACATACAAGAGACCAGCAGGTGGCAGCACTCAAACAAGAGACCAGCAGGTGGTAGCACTACATACAAGAGAACAGCAGGTGGTAACACTATAAACAAGAGACCAGCAGGTGGTAGCACTACATACAAGAAAACAGCAGGTGGTAACACTACAAACAAAAGACCAGCAGGTGGTAGCACTACATACAACAAACCAGCTTTTGGTAGCACTGCATACAAGAGACCAGCAGAATGTATCACTCCATACAGGAGACCAGCGGGTGGTAGCACTACATACAAAAGACCAGCAGGTGGTAGCACTACATACAACAGAAGAGCAGGTGGTAGCACTACATACAAGAGACCAGGAGGTGGTAGCACTACATACAAGAGACCAGCAGGTGGTAGCACTCGAACAAGAGACCAGCAGGTGGTAACACTACTTACAAGAAACCAGCAGGTGGTAGCACTCGAACAGGAGACCAGCAGGTGGTAGCACTACATACAAGAAACCAGCAGGTGGTAGCACTACATACAAGAGACCAGCAGGTGGTAGCACAATATACAAGAGACCAGCAGGTGGCAGCACTACATACAAGAAACCAGCAGGTGATAGCACTCGAACAAGAGACCAGCAGGTGGTAGCAATACAAACAAGAGACCACAAGGTGGTAGCACTACATACAAGAAACCAGCAGGTGGTAGCACTACATACAAGAGACCAGCAGGTGGTAGCACTCAAACAAGAGACCAGCAGGTGGTAGCACTACATACAAGAAACCAGCAGGTGGTAGCACTACATACAAGAGACCAGCAGGTGGTAGCACTACATACAAGAGACCAGCAGATGGTAGCACTACATACAACAGATCAGCAGGTGGTAGCACTACAGACAACAGATGAGCAGGTGGTAGCACTAAACACAACAGACAAGCAGGTGGTAGCAGAAAATACCAGAGACCAGCAAGCGGTAGCACTACATACAACAGACCAGCAGGTAGTAGCACTAAATAGAAGAGACCAGCAGGTGGTAGCACTAAATACAAGAGACCAGCAGGTGGCAGCACTCGAACAAGAGACCAACAGGTGGTAGCACTACATACAAAAGACCAGCAGGTGGAAGCACTACACACAAGAGACCAGCAGGTGGCAGCACTACACACGAGACCAGCAGGTGGTAGCACTACATACAAGAGACCAGCAGGTGGCAGCACTCGAACAAGAGACCAGCAGGTGGTAGCACTACATACAAGAGAACGGCAAATGGTAGCACTCAGGTGGTAGCACTCGAACAAGAGACCAGGAGGTGGTAGCACTACATACAAGAAACCAGCAGGTGGTAACACTACATACAAGAGACCAGCAGGTGGTAGCACTACATACAAGAGACCAGCAGGTGGTAACACTACATACAAGAGAAAAGCAGGTGGTAGCACTATATACAACAGACCAACAGGTGGTAGCACTACATACAAGAGACCAGCAGGTGGCAGCACTACATACAAGAGACCAGCAGGTGGTAGCACTACAGACAAAAGATCAGCAGGTGGTAGCACTAAAAACCAGAGACCAGCAAGTGGTAGCACTACATACAACAGACCAGCAGGTGGTAGCACTAAATACAAGAGACCAGCAGGTGGCAGCACTAAATACAAGAGACCAGCAGGTGGTAGCACTAAATACAAGAGACAAGTAGGTGGTAGCACTACATACACGAGACCAGCAGGTGGCAGCACTCAAACAAGAGACCAGCAGGTGGCAGCACTACAAACGAGACCAGCAGGTGGTAGCACTACATACAAGAGACCAGCAGGTGGCAGCACTCAAACAAGAGACCAGCAGGTGGTAGCACTACATACAAGAGACCAGCAGGTGGTAACACTACAAACGAGAGACCAGCAGGTGGTAGCACTACATACAAGAAAACAGCAGGTGGTAACACTACAAACAAAAGACCAGCAGGTGGTAGCACTACATACAAGAAAACAGCAGGTGGTAACACTACAAACAAAAGACCAGCAGGTGGTAGCACTACATACAACAAACCAGCATATGGTAGCACTGCATACAAGAGACCAGCAGAATGTATCACTCCATACAGGAGACCAGCGGGTGGTAGCACTACATACAAAAGACCAGCAGGTGGTAGCACTACATACAACAGAAGAGCAGGTGGTAGCACTACATACAAGAGACCAGGAGGTGGTAGCACTACATACAAGAGACCAGCAGGTGGTAGCACTCGAACAAGAGACCAGCAGGTGGTAGCACTACATACAAGAAACCAGCAGGTGGTAGCACTACATACAAGAGACCAGCAGGTGGTAGCACAATATACAAGAGACCAGCAGGTGGCAGCACTACATACAAGAAACCAGCAGGTGATAGCACTCGAACAAGAGACCAGCAGGTGGTAGCAATACAAACAAGAGACCACAAGGTGGTAGCACTACATACAAGAAACCAGCAGGTGGTAGCACTACATACAAGAGACCAGCAGGTGGTAGCACTCAAACAAGAGACCAGCAGGTGGTAGCACTACAAACAAGAGACCAGCAGGTGGTAGCACTACATACAAGAGACCAGCAGGTGGTAGCACTCGAACAAGAGACCAGCAGGTGGTAGCACTAGATACAAGAAACCAGCAGATGGTAGCACTCGAACAAGAGACCAGCAGGTGGTAGCACTAGATACAAGAAACCAGCAGATGGTAGCACTCGAACAAGAGACCAGCAGATGGTAGCACTACATACAAGAAACCAACAGGTGGTAGCACTACATACAAGAGACCAGCAGGTGGTAGCACTACATACAAGAGACCAGCAGGTGGTAACACTACATACAAGAAACCAGCAGGTGGTAGGACTCAAACAAAAGACCAGCAGTTGGTAGCACTACATACAAGAGTCCACAAGGTGGTAGCACTACATACAAGAAACCAGCAGGTGGTAGCACTACATACAAGAAACCAGCAGGTGGTAGCACTCGAACAAGAGACCAGCAGGTGGTAGCACTACATACAAGAGACCAGCAGGTGGTAGCACTCCAACAATAGACCAGCAGGTGGTAGCACTGCATACGAGAAACCAGCAGGTGGTAGCACTCGAACAAGACACCAGCAGGTGGAAGCACTACATACAAGAGACCAGCAGGTGGTAGCACTACATACAAGAGACCAGCAGGTGGTAGCACTACATACAAGAGACCAGCAGGTGGTAGCACTACATACAAGAAACCAGCAGGTGGTAGCACTCGGACAAGAGACCAGCAGGTGGTAGCACTACATACAAGAAACCAGCAGGTGGTAGCACTACATACAAGAGACCAGCAGGTGGTAGCACTACATACAAGAGACCAGCAGGTGGCAGCACTACATACAAGAAACCAGCAGGTGGTAGTACTCGAACAAGAGACCAGCAGGTGGTAGCACTACAAACAAGAGACCACAAGGTGGTAGCACTACATACAAGAAACCAGAAGGTGGTAGCACTACATATAAGAAACCAGCAGGTGGTAGCACTCGAACAAGAGACCAGCAGGTGGTAGCACTACATACAAGAGACCAGCAGGTGGCAGCACTACATACAAGAAACCAGCAGGTGGTAGCACTCGAACAAGAGACCAGCAGGTGGTAGCACTACATACAAGAGACCAGCAGGTGGTAGCACTACATACAAGAAAACAGCAGGTGGTAACACTACAAACAAACGACCAGCAGGTGGTAGCACTACATACAACAGACCAGCATGTGGTAGCACTGCATACAAGAGACCAGCAGGTGGTAGCACTACATATAAAAGAAAAGCAGGTGGTAGCACTACATACAAGAGACCTGCAGGTTGTAACACTACAAACAAGAGACCAGCAGGTGGCAGCACTACATACAAGAAACCAGCAGGTGGTAGCACTACACGCAAGAGACCAGCAGGTGGTAGCACTACATTCAAGAGACCGGCAGGTGGCAACACTACATACAAGAGACCAGCAGGTGGCAGCACTACATACAAGAAACCAGCAGGTGGTAACACTCGAACAAGAGACAAGCAGGTGGTAGCACTACATTCAAGAGACCGGCAGGTGGCAACACTACATACAAGAGACCAGCAGGTGGCAGCACTACATACAAGAAACCAGCAGGTGGTAACACTCGAACAAGAGACCAGCAGGTGGTAGCATTACATAGAAGAAACCAGCAGGTGGTAACACTCGAACAAGAGACCAGCAAGTGGTAGCACTACATACAAGAAACCAGCAGGTGGCAGCACTACATACAAGAAACCAGCAGGTGGTAGCACTCGAACAAAAGACCAGCAGGTGGTAGCACTACATACAAGAGACCAGAAGGTGGTAGCACTACATACAAGAAACCAGCATGTGGCAGCACTACACACAAGAGACCAGCAGGTGGTAGCACTCGAACAAGAGACCAGCAGGTGGTAGCACTAAATACAAGAAACCACCAGATGGTAGCACTCGAACAAGAGACCAGCAGGTGGTAGCACTACATACAAGAAACCAACAGGTGGTAGCACTACATACAAGAGACCAGCAGGTGGTAGCACTACATACAAGAGACCAGCAGGTGGTAACACTACATACAAGAAACCAGCAGGTGGTAGGACTCGAACAAAAGACCAACAGTTGGTAGCACTACATACAAGAGACCACAAGGTGGTAACACTACCAACAAGAGACCAGCAGGTGGCAGCACTACATACAAGAAACCAGCAGGTGGTAGCACTACACGCAAGAGACCAGCAGGTGGTAGCACTACATTCAAGAGACCGGCAGGTGGCAACACTACATACAAGAGACCAGCAGGTGGCAGCACTACATACAAGAAACCAGCAGGTGGTAACACTCGAACAAGAGACAAGCAGGTGGTAGCACTACATTCAAGAGACCGGCAGGTGGCAACACTACATACAAGAGACCAGCAGGTGGCAGCACTACATACAAGAAACCAGCAGGTGGTAACACTCGAACAAGAGACCAGCAGGTGGTAGCATTACATAGAAGAAACCAGCAGGTGGTAACACTCGAACAAGAGACCAGCAAGTGGTAGCACTACATACAAGAAACCAGCAGGTGGCAGCACTACATACAAGAAACCAGCAGGTGGTAGCACTCGAACAAAAGACCAGCAGGTGGTAGCAATACATACAAGAGACCAGAAGGTGGTAGCACTACATACAAGAAACCAGCATGTGGCAGCACTACACACAAGAGACCAGCAGGTGGTAGCACTCGAACAAGAGACCAGCAGGTGGTAGCACTAGATACAAGAAACCAGCAGATGGTAGCACTCGAACAAGAGACCAGCAGGTGGTAGCACTACATACAAGAAACCAACAGGTGGTAGCACTACATACAAGAGACCAGCAGGTGGTAGCACTACATACAAGAGACCAGCAGGTGGTAACACTACATACAAGAAACCAGCAGGTGGTAGGACTCGAACAAAAGACCAACAGTTGGTAGCACTACATACAAGAGACCACAAGGTGGTAGCACTACATACAAGAAACCAGCAGGTGGTAGCACTACATACAAGAAACCAGCAGGTGGTAGCACTTGAACAAGAGACCAGCAGGTGGTAGCACTACATACAAGAGACCAACAGGTGGTAGCACTCCAACAATAGACCAGCAGGTGGTAGCACTGCATACGAGAAACCAGCAGGTGGTAGCACTCGAACAAGACACCAGCAGGTGGAAGCACTACATACAAGAGACCAGCAAGTGGTAGCACTACATACAAGAGACCAGCAGGTGGTAGCACTACATACAAGAGACCAGCATGTGGTAGCACTCGGACAAGAGACCAGCAGGTGGTAGCACTCAGACAAGAGACCAGCAGGTGGTAGCACTACATACAAGAGACCAGCAGGTGGTAGCACTCGGACAAGAGACCAGCAGGTGGTAGCACTCGGACAAGAGACCAGCAGGTGGTAGCACTACATACAAGAAACCAGCAGGTGGTAGCACTCGGACAAGAGACCAGCAGGTGGTAGCACTACATACAAGAAACCAGCAGATGGTAGCACTACATACAAGAGACCAGCAGGTGGTAGCACTACATACAAAAGACCAGCAGGTGGCAGCACTACATACAAGAAACCAGCAGGTGGTAGTACTCGAACAAGAGACCAGCAGGTGGTAGCACTGCAAACAAGAGACCACAAGGTGGTAGCACTACATACAAGAAACCAGCAGGTGGTAGCAGTCGAACAAGAGACCAGCAGGTGGTAGCACTACATACAAGAGACCAGCAGGTGGCAGCACTACATACAAGAAACCAGCAGGTGGTAGCACTCGAACAAGAGACCAGCAGGTGGTAGCACTACATACAAGAGACCAGCAGGTGGTAGCACTACATACAAGAAAAAAGCAGGTGGTAACACTACAAACAAAAGACCAGCAGGTGGTAGCACTACATACAACAGACCAGCATGTGGTAGCACTGCATACAAGAGACCAGCAGGTGGTAGCACTACATACAAGAGAAAAGCAGGTGGTAGCACTACATACAAGAGACCTGCAGGTTGTAACACTACAAACAAGAGACCAGCAGGTGGCAGCACTACATACAAGAAACCAGCAGGTGGTAGCACTCAAACAAGAGACCAGCAGGTGGTAGCACTACACGCAAGAGACCAGCAGGTGGTAGCACTACACGCAAGAGACCAGCAGGTGGTAGCACTACATACAAGAGACCAGCAGGTGGCAGCACTACATACAAGAAACCAGCAGGTGGTAACACTCGAACAAGAGACCAACAGGTGGTAGCACTACATTCAAGAGACCGGCAGGTGGCAACACTACATACAAGAGACCAGTAGGTGGCAGCACTACATACAAGAAACCAGCAGGTGGTAACACTCGAACAAGAGACCAGCAGGTGGTAGCATTACATAGAAGAAACCAGCAGGTGGTAACACTCGAACAAGAGACCAGCAAGTGGTAGCACTACATACAAGAAACCAGCAGGTGGCAGCACTACATACAAGAAACCAGCAGGTGGTAGCACTCGAACAAGAGACCAGCAGGAGGTAGCAATACATACAAGAGACCAGAAGGTGGTAGCACTACATACAAGAAACCAGCATGTGGCAGAACTACACACAAGAGACAAGCAGGTGGCAGCACTACATACAAAAGACCAGCAGGTGGTAGCACTACATACAAGAGACCAGCAGGTGGCAGCACTACACGCAAGAGACCAGCAGGTGGTAGCACTCAAACAAGACACCAGCAGGTGGTAGCACTACATAAAAGAGAAAACCAGGTGGTAGCACTTCATACAAAATAACTGCAGGTGGTAGAACTAAATACAAGAGAACAGCTGGTGGTAACACTCGAACAAGAGACCAGTAGGTAGCAGCACTACATACAAGAGACCAGCAGGTGGTAGCTTTACACACAAGAGACCAGCCAGTGGTAGCACTACATACAAGAGACCAACAGGTGGTAGCACTACATAAAAAAGAAAACCAGGTGGTAGCACTACATACAACAGATCAGCAGGTGGTAGCACTACATACAAGAGACCAGCATGTGGTAACTTTACACACAAGAGACCAGCAGGTGGTAACACTACATACAAGAGACCACAAGGTGGTATCACGACATACAAGAAACCAGCAGGTGGTAGCACTCAAACGGGGAGACCAGCAGGTGGTAGCACTCGAACAAGAGACCAGCAGGTAGTAGCACTGCATACAAAAAACCAGCAGGGGGTAGCACTCGAACAAGAGACCAGCAGGTGGAAGCACTACATACAAGAAACCAGCAGGTGGTAGCACTACATACAAGAGACCAGCAGGTGGTAGCACTACATACAAGAGACCAGCAGGTGGCAGCACTACATTAAAGAAACCAGCAGATGGTAGCACTCGAACAAGAGACCAGCAGGTGGTAGCACTACATACAAGAAACCAGCAGGTGGTAGCACTCGAAAAAGAGACCAGCAGGTGGAAGCACTACATACAAAAGACCAGCAGGTGGTAGCACTACATACAAGAGACCAGCAAGTGGCAGCACTACATACAAGAGACCAGCAGGTGGCAGCACTACACGCAAGAGACCAGCAGGTGGTAGCACTCAAACAAGAGACTAGCAGGTGGTAGCACTACATACAAGAGACCAGCAAGTGGCAGCACTACATACAAGAGACCAGCAGGTGGCAGCACTACACGCAAGAGACCAGCAGGTGGTAGCACTCAAACAAGAGACTAGCAGGTGGTAGCACTACATAAAAGAGAAAACCAGGTGGTAGCACTCCATACAAAATAACTGCAGGTGGTAGAACTAAATACAAGAGAACAGCAGGTGGCAGCACTACACGCAAGAGACCAGCAGGTGGTAACACTCGAACAAGAGACCAGTAGGTAGCAGCACTACATACAACAGACCAGCAGGTGGCAGCACTACATACAAGAGACCGGCAGGCGGTAGCTTTACACACAAGAGACCAGCAGGTGGTAGCACTACATACAAGAGACCAGCAGGTGGTAGCACTACATATAAAAGAAAACCAGGTGGTAGCACTACATACAACAGATCAGCAGGTGGTAGCACTACATACAAGAGACCAGCATGTGGTAGCTTTACACACAAGAGACCAGCATGTGGTAGCAGTACATACAAGAGACCAGCAGGTGGTAGCACTACATAAAAGAGAAAACCAGGTGGTAGCACTACATACAAGAGACCAGTAGGTAGCAGAACTACATACAACAGACCAGCAGGTGGTAGCTTTACACACAAGAGACCAGCAGGTGGTAGCACTACATACAAGAGACCAGCAGGTGGTAGCACTACATAAAAAAGAAAACCAGGTGGTAGCACTACATACAACAGATCAGCAGGTGGTAGCACTACATACAAGAGACCAGCAGGTGGTAGCTTTACACACAAGAGACCAGCAGGTGGTAGCACTACATACAAGAGACCAGCAGGTGGCAGCACTACATACAATAAACCAGCAGGTGGTAGCACTCAAACAAGAGACCAGCAGGTGGTAGCACTACACGCAAGAGACCAGCAGGTGGTAGCACTCAAACAAGAGACCAGCAGGTGGTAGCACTACATACAAGAAACCAGCAGGTGGTAGCACTCGAACAAGAGACCAGCAGGTGGTAGCATTACATACAAGAAACCAGCAGGTGGTAGCACTCGAACAAGAGACCAGCAGGTGGTAGCACTACATACAAGAGACCAGCAGGTGGTAGCACTACATGCAAGAGACCAGCAGGTTGTAGCACTACATACAAGAGACCAGCAAGTGGCAGCACTACATACAAGAAACCAGCAGGTGGTAGCACTCGAACAAGAGACCAGCAGGTGGTAGCACTACATACAAGAGACCAGAAGGTGGTAGCACTACATACAAGAAACCAGCAGGTGGCAGCACTACACACAAGAGACAAGCAGGTGGCAGCACTACAATCAAAAGACCAGCAGGTGGTAGCACTACATACAAGAGACCAGCAGGTGGCAGCACTACATACAAGAGACCAGCAGGTGGCAGCACTACACGCAAGAGACCAGCAGGTGGTAGCACTCAAACAAGAGACCAGCAGGTAGTAGCACTACATAAAAGAGAAAACCAGGTGGTAGCACGACATACAAAATAACTGCAGGTGGTCGAACTAAATACAAGAGAACAGCAGGTGGTAACACTCGAACAAGAGACCAGTAGGTAGCAGCACTACATACAACAGACGAGCATGTGGCAGCACTACATACAAGATACCAGCAGGTGGTAGCTTTACACACAAGAGACCAGCAGGTGGTAGCACTACATACAAGAGACCAGCAGGTGGTAGCACTACATAAAAAAGAAAACCAGGTGGTAGCACTACATACAACAGATCAGCAGGTGGTAGCACTACATACAAGAGACCAGCATGTGGTAGCTTTACACACAAGAGACCAGCAGGTGGTAGCACTACACACAAGAGACCAGCAGGTGGTAGCACTTTATAAAAGAGAAAACCAGGTGGCAGTACTACATACAACAGACCAGCAGGTAGCAGCACTACATACAAGAGACCAGCAGGTGGTAACTTTACACACAAGAGACCAGCAGGTGGTAGCACTGCATAAAAGAGAAAACCAGGGGGTAGCACTACATACAACAGATCAGCAGGTGGTAGCACTACATACAAGAGACCAGCATGTGGTAGCTTTACACTTAAGAGACCAGCAGGTGGTAGCACTACATACAATAGACCAGCAGGTGGTAGCACTACATAAAAGAGAAAACCAGGTGGTAGCACTACATACAACAGATCAGCAGGTGGTAGCACTAAATACAAGAAACCAGCAGGTGGTAGCACTACATACAACAGACCAGCAGGTGGTAGCACTACATACAACAGACCAGCAGGTTGTAGCACTACATACAACAGACCAGCAGGTGGTAGCACTACACACAAGAGACCAGCAGGTGGTAGCACTACATACAAGAGACCAGCAGGTGGTAGCACTACATAAAAGAGAAAACCAGGTGGTAGCACTACATACAACAGACCAGTAGGTGGCAGCACTACATACAAGAGACCAGCAGGTGGTAGCTTAACACACAAGAGACCAGCAGGTGGTAGCACTACATAAAAAAGAAAACCAGGTGGTAGCACTACATACAAGAGACCAGCATGTGGTAGCTTTACACACAAGAGACCAGCAGGTGGTAGCACTACACACAAGAGACCATCAGGTGGTAGCACTTTATAAAAGAGAAAACCAGGTGGTAGCACTACATACAACAGACCAGCAGGTAGCAGCACTACATACAAGAGACCAGCAGGTGGTAGCTTTATACACAAGAGACCAGCAGGTGGTCGCACTACATACAAGAGACCAGCAGGTGGTAGCACTGCATAAAAGAGAAAACCAGGTGGTAGCACTACATACAACAGATCAGCAGGTGGTAGCACTACATACAAGAGACCAGCATGTGGTAGCTTTACACACAAGAGACCAGCAGGTGGTAGCACTACATAAAAGAGAAAACCAGGTGGTAGCACTACATACAACAGATCAGCAGGTGGTAGCACTAAATACAAGAAACCAGAAGGTGGTAGCACTACATACAACAGACCAGCAGGTGGTAGCACTACATACAACAGACCAGCAGGTTGTAGCACTACATACAACAGACCAGCAGGTGGTAGCACTACACACAAGAGACCAGCAGGTGGTAGCACTACATACAAGAGACCAGCAGGTGGTAGCACTACATAAAAGAGAAAACCAGGTGGTAGCACTACATACAACAGACCAGTAGGTGGCAGCACTACACACAAGAGACAAGCAGGTGGTAGCACTACATACAAGAAACCAGCAGGTGGTAGCACTCGAACAAGAGACCAGCAGGTGGTAGCATTACATACAAGAAACCAGCAGGTGGTAGCACTCGAACAAGAGACCAGCAGGTGGTAGCACTACATACAAGAGACCAGCAGGTGGTAGCACTACATGCAAGAGACCAGCAGGTTGTAGCACTACATACAAGAGACCAGCAAGTGGCAGCACTACATACAAGAAACCAGCAGGTGGTAGCACTCGAACAAGAGACCAGCAGGTGGTAGCACTACATACAAGAGACCAGAAGGTGGTAGCACTACATACAAGAAACCAGCAGGTGGCAGCACTACACACAAGAGACAAGCAGGTGGCAGCACTACATACAAAAGACCAGCAGGTGGTAGCACTACATACAAGAGACCAGCAGGTGGCAGCACTACATACAAGAGACCAGCAGGTGGCAGCACTACACGCAAGAGACCAGCAGGTGGTAGCACTCAAACAAGAGACCAGCAGGTAGTAGCACTACATAAAAGAGAAAACCAGGTGGTAGCACGACATACAAAATAACTGCAGGTGGTCGAACTAAATACAAGAGAACAGCAGGTGGTAACACTCGAACAAGAGACCAGTAGGTAGCAGCACTACATACAACAGACGAGCATGTGGCAGCACTACATACAAGATACCAGCAGGTGGTAGCTTTACACACAAGAGACCAGCAGGTGGTAGCACTACATACAAGAGACCAGCAGGTGGTAGCACTACATAAAAAAGAAAACCAGGTGGTAGCACTACATACAACAGATCAGCAGGTGGTAGCACTACATACAACAGATCAGCAGGTGGTAGCACTACATACAAGAGACCAGCATGTGGTAGCTTTACACACAAGAGACCAGCAGGTGGTAGCACTACACACAAGAGACCAGCAGGTGGTAGCACTTTATAAAAGAGAAAACCAGGTGGCAGTACTACATACAACAGACCAGCAGGTAGCAGCACTACATACAAGAGACCAGCAGGTGGTAACTTTACACACAAGAGACCAGCAGGTGGTAGCACTGCATAAAAGAGAAAACCAGGGGGTAGCACTACATACAACAGATCAGCAGGTGGTAGCACTACATACAAGAGACCAGCATGTGGTAGCTTTACACTTAAGAGACCAGCAGGTGGTAGCACTACATACAATAGACCAGCAGGTGGTAGCACTACATAAAAGAGAAAACCAGGTGGTAGCACTACATACAACAGATCAGCAGGTGGTAGCACTAAATACAAGAAACCAGCAGGTGGTAGCACTACATACAACAGACCAGCAGGTGGTAGCACTACATACAACAGACCAGCAGGTTGTAGCACTACATACAACAGACCAGCAGGTGGTAGCACTACACACAAGAGACCAGCAGGTGGTAGCACTACATACAAGAGACCAGCAGGTGGTAGCACTACATAAAAGAGAAAACCAGGTGGTAGCACTACATACAACAGACCAGTAGGTGGCAGCACTACATACAAGAGACCAGCAGGTGGTAGCTTAACACACAAGAGACCAGCAGGTGGTAGCACTACATAAAAAAGAAAACCAGGTGGTAGCACTACATACAAGAGACCAGCATGTGGTAGCTTTACACACAAGAGACCAGCAGGTGGTAGCACTACACACAAGAGACCAGCAGGTGGTAGCATTTTATAAAAGAGAAAACCAGGTGGTAGCACTACATACAACAGACCAGCAGGTAGCAGCACTACATACAAGAGACCAGCAGGTGGTAGCTTTATACACAAGAGACCAGCAGGTGGTCGCACTACATACAAGAGACCAGCAGGTGGTAGCACTGCATAAAAGAGAAAACCAGGTGGTAGCACTACATACAACAGATCAGCAGGTGGTAGCACTACATACAAGAGACCAGCATGTGGTAGCTTTACACACAAGAGACCAGCAGGTGGTAGCACTACATAAAAGAGAAAACCAGGTGGTAGCACTACATACAACAGATCAGCAGGTGGTAGCACTAAATACAAGAAACCAGAAGGTGGTAGCACTACATACAACAGACCAGCAGGTGGTAGCACTACATACAACAGACCAGCAGGTTGTAGCACTACATACAACAGACCAGCAGGTGGTAGCACTACACACAAGAGACCAGCAGGTGGTAGCACTACATACAAGAGACCAGCAGGTGGTAGCACTACATAAAAGAGAAAACCAGGTGGTAGCACTACATACAACAGACCAGTAGGTGGCAGCACTACATACAAGAGACCAGCAGGTGGTAGCTTTACACACAAGAGACAAGCAGGTGGTAGCACTACATACAAGAGACCAGCAGGTGGCAGCACTACATACAATAAACCAGCAGGTTGTAGCACTCAAACAAGAGACCAGCAGGTGGTAGCACTACACGCAAGAGACCAGCAGGTGGTAGCACTCAAACAAGAGACCAGCAGGTGGTAGCACTACATACAAGAAACCAGCAGGTGGTAGCACTCGAACAAGAGACCAGCAGGTGGTAGCATTACATACAAGAAACCAGCAGGTGGTAGCACTCGAACAAGAGACCAGCAGGTGGTAGCACTACATACAAGAAACCAGCAGGTGGTAGCACTACATGCAAGAGACCAGCAGGTGGTAGCACTACATGCAAGAGACCAGCAGGTTGTAGCACTACATACAAGAGACCAGCAGGTGGTAGCACTCGAACAAGAGACCAGCAGGTGGCCGCACCACATACAAGAGAAAATCAGGTGGTAGCACTACACACAAGAGACCAGCAGGTGGCAGCACTACACACAAGAGACCAGCAGGTGGTAGCACTTGAACAAGAGACCAGCAGGTGGTAGCACTCGAACAAGAGACCAGCAGGTGGTAGCACTACATACAAGAGACCAGCAGGTGGCAGCACTTCAAAAAAAGAGACCAGCAGGTGGCAGCACTACAAACAAGAGACCAGCAGGTGGCAGCACTACAAACAAGAGACCAGCAGGTGGTAGCACTACATACAACAGACCAGCAGGTGGTAGCACTACATACAACGGACCAGCACATGGTAACACTACATACAACAGACCAGCGCATGGTAGCACTACATATAAGAGACCAACAGGTGGCAGCACTACAAACAAGAGACCAGCAGGTGGCAGCACCACATACGACAGTAACTAATGAAGAAGCTTGCAGGTACAAGTTAAGTATATCTAAGTAATGAGTAAGCTTGCAGGTAGAAATTAAACATGTCTAAGTAATGAAGAAGCTTGCAGGTACAAGTTAAACATATCTAAGTAATGAAGAAGCTTGCAGGTACAAGCTAAGTATATTTAAGTAATGAGGAAGTTTGCAGGTACAAGTTAAACATATCTAAGTAATGAAGAAGCTTGCAAGTAGAAGTTAAACATATCTAAGTAATGAAGAAGCTTGCAGGTAGAAGTTAAACATATCTAAGTAATGAAGAAGCTTGCAAGTAGAAGTTAAACATATCTAAGTAATGAGTAAGCTTGCAGGTACAATTTAAGTACAGTATATCTAAGTAATGAAGAAGCTTGCAGGTACAAGGGAAGTACAGTATATCTAAGTAATGAAGAAGCTTGCAGGTACAAGTTAAGTTTAACTTGTACCTGCAAGCTTCTTCATTACTTAGATATACTGCAGTATATCTAAGTAATGAAGAAGCTTGCAGGTACATGATAAACATATCTAAGTTATGAAGAAGCTTGCAGGCACAAGTTAAGTATATCTAAGTAATGAAGAAGCTTGCAGGTACAAGTTAAACATATTTAAGTAATGAATAAGCTTGCAGGTACAAGTTAAGTATATCTAAGTAATAAAGAAGCTTGCAGGTACAAGTTCAACATATCTAAGTAATGAAGAAGCTTGCAGGTACAAGCTAAACATATCTAATTAATGAAGAAGCTTGCAGGTACAAGTTAAGTACAGTATATCTAAGTAATGAAGAAGCTTGCAGGTACAAGTTAAGTATATCTAAGTAATAAATAAGCTTGCAGGTAGAAGTTAAACATATCTAATTAATGAAGAAGCTTGCAGGTACAAGTTAAGTATATCTAAGTAATGAAAACGCTTGCAGGTACAAGCTAAACATATCTAATTAATGAAGAAGCTTGCAGGTACAAGTTAAGTACAGTATATCTAAGTAATGAAGAAGCTTGCAGGTACAAGTTAAGTATATCTAAGTAATAAATAAGCTTGCAGGTACAAGTTAAACATATCTAATTAATGAAGAAGCTTGCAGGTACAAGTTAAGTATATCTAAGTAATGAAAACGCTTGTATGTACAAGTTAAGTATATCTAAGTAATGAAAAAGTTTGCAGGTACAAGTTAAGTATATCTAAGTAATGAAAAAGCTTGTAGGTACAAGTTAAGTATATCTAAGTAATGATAAAGCTTGTAGGTACAAGTTAAGTATATCTAAGTAATGATAAAGCTTGTAGGTACAAGTTAAGTTTAACTTGTACCTGCAAGCTTCTTCGTTACTTAGATATGTTTAACTTGTACCTGCAAGCTTCTTCATTACTTAGATATACTGCAGTATATCTAAGTAATGAAGAAGCTTGCAGGTACAAGTTAACTATATCTAAGTAATGAAAAAGCTTGTAGGTACAAGTTAAGTTTAACTTGTACCTGCAAGCTTCTTCATTACTTAGATATACTGCAGTATATCTAAGTAATGAAGAAGCTTGCAGGTACAAGTTAAACATATCTAAGTAATGAAGAAGCTTGCAGGTACAAGTTAAGTATATCTAAGTAATGGAGAAGCTTGCAGGTACAAGTTAAGTATATCTAAGTAATGAAGAAGCTTGCAGGTACAAGTTAAGTATATCTAAGTAATGAAGAAGCTTGCAGGTGCAAGTTAAGTACATCTAAGTAATGAGTAAGCTTGCAGGTACAAGTTAAACATATCTAAGTAACGAAGAAGCTTGCATGTACAAGTTAAACGTATTTAAGTAATGAAAAAGCTTGCAGGTACAAGTTAAGTATATCTCAGTAATGAAGAAGCTTGCAGGTACAAGTTAAGTATATCTAAGTAATAAAGAAGCTTGCAGGTACAAGTTCAACATATCTAAGTAATGAAGAAGCTTGCAAGTAGAAGTTAAACATATCTTAGTAATGAAGAAGCTTGCAGGTACAAGCTAAACATATCTAATTAATGAAGAAGCTTGCAGGTACAAGTTAAGTACAGTATATCTAAGTAATGAAGAAGCTTGCAGGGACAAGTTAAGTATATCTAAGTAATAAATAAGCTTGCAGGTACAAGTTAAACATATCTAATTAATGAAGAAGCTTGCAGGTACAAGTTAAGTATATCTAAGTAATGAAAAAGCTTGTAGGTACAAGTTAAGTATATCTAAGTAATGAAAAAGCTTGCAGGTACAAGTTAAGTACATCTAAGTAATGAAAAAGCTTGTAGGTACAAGTTAAACATATCTAATTAATGAAGAAGCTTGCAGGTAAAAGTTAAGTATATCTAAGTAATGAAAAAGCTTGTAGGTACAAGTTAAGTATATCTAAGTAATGAAGAAGCTTGCAGGTACAAGTTAAGTATGTCTAAGTAATGAAAAAGCTTGTAGGTACAAGTTAAGTACATGTACTTATCTAAGTAATGAAAAAGCTTGTAGGTACAAGTTAAGTTTAACTTGTACCTGCAAGCTTCTTCATTACTTAGATATACTGCAGTATATCTAAGTAATGAAGAAGCTTGCAGGTACAAGTTAAACATATCTAAGTAATGAAGAAGCTTGCAGGTACAAGTTAAGTATATCTAAGTAATGAAGAAGCTTGCAGGTACAAGTTAAACGTATCTCAGTAATGAAGAAGCTTGCAGGTACAAGTTAAGTATATCTAAGTAATGAGTAAACTTGCAGGTACAAGTTAAACATATCTAAGTAATGAGTAAGCTTGCAGGTACAAGTTAAACATATCTAAGTAATGAAGTAGCTTGCAGGTACAAGTTAAGTATATCTAAGTAATGAAGAAGCTTGCAGGTACAAGTTAAGTATATCTAAGTAATGAAGAAGCTTGCAGGTGCAAGTTAAGTACATCTGAGTAATGAGTAAGCTTGCAGGTACAAGTTAAACATATCTAAGTAATGAAGAAGCTTGCAGGTACAAGCTAAACATATTTAATTAATGAAGAAGCTTGCAGGTACAAGTTAAGTATATCTAAGTAATGAAGAAGCTTGTAAGTAGAAGTTAAACATATCTAAGTAATGAAGAAGCTAGCAGGTACAAGTTAAGTATATTTTTCCTTGGCATTCTGGGATTTGTAGTTCTCAATGGTTTTGACCAAGTAGTTTTCCACCATGTAAGGCATGGACTTACACTTGACTGACACTTGTGAGTTTTTAACTCCACGTGGATCATTTTAAGTATGTATTGTAGTAACATCATATTCATGATAACATTTCATATTTACAGTATTTGGATAATTTTAAGTATATACTGTAGTAACATCATATTCAAGATAACATGTCATATTTACTGTATTTGGATGATTTTAAGTATATACCGTAGTAACATCATATTCATGATAACATGTCATATTTACAGTATTTGGATTATTTTAAGTAAATATTTTAGTAACATCATATTCATGATAACATGTCATATTTACAGTATTTGGATCATTTTAAGTATATACTGTAGTAACATATTCATGATAACATGTCATATTTACAGTATTTGGATCATTTTAAGTATGTACTGTAGTAACATATTCATGATAACATGTCATATTTACAGTATTTGGATCATTTCAAGTATGCATTATAGTAACATCATATTCATGTTAACATGTCGTATTTGGATAATTTTAAGTATGTATTGTAGTAACATCATATTCATGATAACATGTGGTATTTACAGTATTTGGATCATTTTAAGTATGCATTATAGTAACATCATATTCATGTTAACATGTCGTATTTGGATAATTTTAAGTATGTATTGTAGTAACATCATATTCATGATAACATGTGGTATTTACAGCATTTTGATCATTTTAAACAGTGTTGGGACTAACGCGTTACAAAGTAACGAGTTACTGTAACGCCGTTAGTTTCGGCGGTAACTAGTAATCTAACGCGTTATTTTTTTTAATTCAGTAATTTAGTTACCGTTACTACATGATGCGTTACTGCGTTATTTTACGTTACTTTTGATGTAGTATCGGCTAGAAACAGAAGCGCTGCGGTGTCGTTCTTCTGAATCTTCCTCTGTCACAAGCCGGAGAGAAGAAAAGAGTCGCGGTCTATGTGTGTGTGGGTGTGGGTGTGGGGAAAAAAAGTTGTTGGCACGTTCAGTCCACACACAGCGTGGTCATGGCGAGCGGAGTAACGGAGGAGCTTGAACGCCCCCGCCATTGAATCGGTGTGTTTATAAGTGCAGACTCGGTTGTGCAAAACGAGGGTTTTAAACACATGCTGAATGTGCTTGAACCACGTTACGACATCCCGTCGCGCACCCACTTCAGCAATAAGATTGTGCCAGATCTTTATGAGCAGGAGAAGAAAAAAGTTGTGGATGAACTATCCCGAGCATCATCTGTTGCGCTCATGACAGACGGGTGGACGTCCAGCGGAACTATAAGCGCTCACTTCATCACAGCAGACTGGGAGATGAGAAGACACGCCCCCTCTACGAGAGTCACCTTGCGCAGGTACTGACACAAGCAGTGGAGGAATGGAATATAAAGATATCCCAGTCACACGTGATAATGCCAAAAATCTAATAATTACAGAGAATGAGGCAGGACTGGGACCACAGATAGGTGCTTAATTTGCACATGTAGTGAATTTGGCATCACAGAAGGGAATCTCAGTCAATAGGATGGAGTGCCTCTTTGGGAGGATCAGGAAGGTTTCTTACTTCCACCCAAGCACAACAGCTGCTCATGTGCTTAAGACAAAGCAAGAAATGCTAAAGCTGCCTGCTCATACATGATGTCCCAACGAGGTGGAACTCCACTTATGATATGTTGTAGCAGCAGGCAGCTATATACTCTGCATTGACCCACAACACCCTGAAGACACCCTGTCTGATGATGATGTGAGAGTGGCAGGTGAGGTCCTCCAGGTGCTTAAACCCCTCAAAAGTGTTCCATCTCTACTGAGCACTGAAACTTCACCATCTGTGTCAATGATCCTGCCACTGAAAACAAGGATTCTACAATCCATGGCTCCAAGTGTGGAAGACAGCAGCATCACTCCAGATGTCAGGCTTTATGTTTCAAGGAAGATGATGTGCCTTCTTATGTTGCACTTTAACTTGTTTTTTATTCATGGTCATTGGTCCAAGTTTAAAGAAAGGAGGAATGCCTTTTTATGTTGCACTGTTTTTCATTAATTATGTTAAAAGGAAAATAAAAATGTATGTCAAGTTGATCAACAGATTGTATTATTCTCCAGTGCAATAACAGTACTGAAATGAAGGCAAAAAGGGCATTAATGGGAGCTTTAAAAAAAAAAAAGAAAAAAAAAGAAGTAACTAAATAGTTACTTTTCACAGTAACGCATTACTTTTTGGTGTAAGTAACTGAGTTAGTAACTGAGTTACTTTTGAAATAAAGTAACTAGTAACTGTAACTAGTTACTGGTTTTCAGTAACTAACCCAACACTGATTTTAAGTATATACCGTAGTAACATCATATTCATGATAACATGCCATATTTACAGTATTTGGCTCATCTTAAGCATTACGGTGACTTGTTTCCTGGGCGCATTGATTCCACAGAGCATGTTCCCTTAAAGTGCGGCCCGGGGGACATTTGCGGCCTCCTGCTTGTTTTTTATTGGTCTGCGACACATTCTAAAAACAAAATGAAAACATTCCAGATTAGGACATGACACAAAAAAACTAGAATATTCACTTTTGGGAGAACTTGTGTGTGAATGCTAAAACACGCAAGCCGATATGATATACGCAAGTCGAACTTAAACGCTAGTGTTAGCATGCTAACAGTACTATAAAGCGTATGCATGTACAATTAGCTAAAAAGAAAGTTACCACGCTAATGTTAGCATGCTGACATGCTAAAAGCTAGCATGTTTCAAGTACTAAGTTAAATGATACTGAGGTGTTCAGCTGTAAAAATGGGTCCAAAAGTTAGCATGCTAACAGCTAACATGTGTCAAGTAAAAAGTGAAATGACACTGAGGTTTTCGGCTGTAAAATTGGTTAAAAGATTTAGCATGCTAACATGCCAACAGCTAACAAGTGTCAAGTACCAAGTTAAATGACACTGAGGTGTTCAGCTGTAAAATTGGCAAAATAAATGTTAGCATGCTAACCTGCTAACAGCTAACATGTGTCAAGTGCCAAGTTAAATGATAATGTGATCTTCAGCTGTAAAATTGGCTAAAAAAAGTTAGCACGCTAATGTTAGCATGCTAACATCCTAACAGCTAACATGTGTCAACTACTAAGTTAAATGATACTGAGGTGCTTGGCTGTAAAATTGGCTTCAAAAGTTAACATGCTAATGTTAGCATGCTAACAGCTAACAAGTGTCAAGTATTAAGTTAAATGATACTGTGGTGTTCTGCTGTAAAATCGGCTAAAAAGTTAGCATGCTAACCTACTAACAGCTAGGATGTATGGAGTACCACGTTAAATGACAGTGAGGTTTTTAGCTGTAAAATTGGCTAAAAATGTTGGCATGCTAACAGCTAACATGTGTCAAGTAGCAAGTGAAATGATACTGAGGTCTTCAGCTGTAAAATTGGCTTAAAAAGTTAACATGCTAATGTTAGCATGCTAACAGATAACATGTGTCAAGTATTCAGGTAAATGATACTGAGGTGTTCGACTGTAAAATTGGCTAAAACAGTTAGCTGTTATCATGTTAGCATTCTAACGTGTCAAGTACCAATTTAAATGATACTGTCACGGCGCGGGCTCGAACCCGCGTTTCCCCGGCAGCTGGGTCTGCCGGCACTTCCGCTGGCAGCGCGCCCAGACACGGCCCTGCTCGCGCTGAGCGCAGCACGCCCACGCAACGACAAGGCTGCAGACAATCGCGGATCAATGCACCTGTACCTCATCAGATGGAGCGACATGAAGACCAGCGGACCCGTGGAACCTTTGCCAGAACGTCGCTCATCTTCCCATGTCTTCCCCGTCTTCCGTGATCGTGTTTTGCCTCTCGACATCCATCGGAATCCCTGACTGCCTTCCTCGATCCTCGACCCCTGCTCGAACACGGACTACGCTGCCTCGCTCCTACCCTCGACCCCTTGACTGTTTACGGACTGCCTTTTCGCCTTGCCCCCTTGATTCGACGAAGGATACATCCAACACTCACAAACAACAACTCCTGGTAACACTTACACAATTAATTCTACACATAGTCTACACCAATTCACTTAGAGTAGCATACACACCCCACGTACTCATCAAAGGTTTGAATAAACCTTGTAAACCGCAGTTCTGCCTTGGTTGTCGCCTCCTTCCCTTCTCAGTACATAACAGATACTGAGGTATTCAGCTGTAGAATTGGCTAAAAAAGTTAGCATGCTAACCTACTAACAGCTAGCATGTATGGAGTACGGCATTAAATGATAGTGAGGTGTTTGGCTGTAAAATTGGCTAAAAATGTTGGCATGCTAACAGCTAACATGTGTCATTGACGCAAGATGGCCATCACAGCACGGTCGCACCGCACTTTTAATCTTAAATGTTTTAAACCCGTAGACTGTTTAAAGACAGCTACATGTTTTTATAGGCGAACGTTATTTAATCAACTGAGAGGTGATAGACTCACCATCCTGCTTTGCGTCCTCTCCTGCCTGTATCGCTACCTACTACTACACAAGGAAAATGAAAGCTCTTACCTTCCAGCAGCTCGCGGTCAACTCATTCTATACTCTAACTTCTTGGACTGGGGGCATCCACGAATGCAGGAAACAAATGGTAGAGTGAAAAGGGTCTTGAATGTCCGGACTGCATTATTGCACTATGTAGCGATGATCTTACTAGCGGGAGATGTCGAAGTCAATCCCAAACCTCAGAATAGGGTAGCTGAGCCAGATGGGCTAGCACAGGTGCTAACACCATCACCTTTGTGGCTCGGGCTCGCACCGAAGCTGCAGAAGCCGGCAGCAGGCTGCGGGCAACTACTGGAGGTGCCTCTACTGGCAATGGGTCATGAGCTGTCTCCGGCAGCGGGCCGCGAGCTATTGCCGTGGCCGCAGCCACCGGCCGCAAGCCACGAGCTAACGCCAGAGCTGCGGCTACCAGCAGCGAGCCACAAGCTAACATCGGAGATACAAACGCCAGCGGCAAGCCACGAGCTATCACCGGAGCGGCAGTCACCAGCAGCGAGACTCGAGGCAACGCCGTGGCTACAACCACTAGAAGCAAGCTGCGAGCTAACGCCGGGCCGACAACCGCCAGCCACGAGCTGCGGGCTAACGCTGGAGCTACAACCAGCAGCAGCAGGCCATGAGCTATCGCCGGAGCAACAACCACCAGCAGCAAGCCATGAGCTAACGCCGGAGCTACAACCGCAAGCGGCACGCCACGAGCTATCACCGGAGCGGCAGCCACCAGCAGCGAGCCTCAAGCTAATGCCAGGGTTACAACCACTAGAAACTGGCCACGAGAAACACCAAGCCGCGGGCTAACGCCGGAGCAACGGACACCAACAGCGGGCCACGAGTTAGCGCCTGAGTTACAAGCACCAGCAGCACTAAAATCTAAAACCACTAAGGTAACAAATGGACAAATGAAAATTAAGCTGCTACAAACTGTTCATCATGCAAAAATTATCTGGGACCCTCTCGCTAAACCAAAGGGAATATTTGGTGAACACATCAATAGCAGAAGCCTACCATCTAAAACAGAACAACTGGAAAAACGATTGCACGATTCAAATCTTGATTATTTAGGACTCAGAAACAAAGTTAACAAAAAATAGCCCGGCAGGTGTCTTCACCATTCAGAATTACAATGTTTTTAGAAAAGACCGACTAAATAAAAAAGGAGGTTGTGTGTTATTATATGTTAAAAATAAAATCCAATGTAAGCAGATCAATTTTCCCCAGAATAGCTTGGAATGTGTAGGAGTAACAATTTGTCTATGTCCTGAAATGTCCTTTAATGTTGTTGTTTTATATAGGCCGCCTAATGAGAAGGATGTATTTTATGACATGTTGAAAGATGTACTTAAAACTTGCAGTAACAAGGAAACAATTTTGACGGGCGATTTTAACCTAAATTGGTTGGATAAAGCACGCTCCAATAAGCTAAAGCATTTAGCCAGACAGTTTAACCTAACCCAAATGATAAATGATCCCCCCAGAATAACTAGCTCCACTAAAACCCTTCTAGACTTGATATTTATAAACAAATCAGATTGTGTTAACAAAACTTATAATTTAATAACTGCTTTATCTGACCATAATCTAACACCAGTCTCAAGGACACTCTCTAAGACACGTTACAGAAACCAAATACTATCTGACAATCTACTATCTAGCTTTATGTACGTTTGTACTATCTACATAAAGCTAAATGGTGCACCTGAGCAGGCACAAGTACTAATGGTCAGGAGCTTAAATGATTTGGAAAAATGTGCATAGTTTGTGGTTTGCTGATCTATATGTTTTTTGTGTTTCTAGAGTTTGTGTGTGTGTGTGTGTGTGTGTGGGTGTGGGTGTGTGTTTCAGTGGCGGTGGATACAAATGTGTTATCTGGATACAAATGTGTTATCTGTACAAAGAAAAAGAAAAAACTAAAACACAATGGAAAGTGAATAAAAAAATATCTTTACCAATGTTGGTGATAAGGAATTAGAATGTAGAAGTACTGATAATAATCATAGTAGTGAACTGTATATTAATTCTAAACACATCCAAGTAGACTTCTATGACAATATCAATTACAACTGCAATTCAATTGAGTTTGGCAGTGACATTGATCCGGACTGTAATCTTTACAATGATATTACCAGAAACTGTGAGTACTACACAGATGAACAATTTAAATGTGTGACTGTGGACAAATCATTTACCGTAATACATTTCAATAGCCGAAGCTTGTATAAAAACTATGACAATATTAGAGAATATCTGAGCCAGTTCAACTAATTTAGTATTGTTGCAATCTCAGAGACTTGGCTCGATGAGAACAAGTGTTGTGAAATGAGATTGGAAGGTTATGAATTATTCACTACAAACAGAGTTGGAAAAAGGGAAGGAGGAGTAGCACTTTTTGTGAATCGAGATTTAAACTGTTGGAAGATTGACAGCAAATCAACTGCTATAGCTGGAGTTTTTTAATGTATAACTGTAGACATTGAAGTAGAAAAATCCCCAAAAATAAATGTCAGTTGTGTTTATCGAACGCCTGGATCATGATGTTTAGACACATTCAATCAAAAATTGGGTTATTTGTTTAGTAAGTCAAACAAGATCCATATTGTGTGCGGTGATTTTAATATTAATCTTCTGAACCCCGTGGACAGTACCAAAACAACAGATTTTTATAACAGGATTGTACAGCAGTAATTTATTTCCCCTTATCACAAAACCAACCAGAATAGCAATAGACTTTGCCACACTGATAGATTACATTTTCACCAATCAACCAGATAATCAAATAACAGCAGGACTACTACTCAATGACATAAGTGATCATCTACCTGTATTCAGCATTTTCCACTATTTCTTTGATAAGAAAAAACCCCAAAAAGCAGTTCAATATAGATTTGTCAGACACCAAACACCAGAAACAGCATTCAAGTCTGAGTTATGTGCTCAAGACTGGGGGGAGGTTTATACCTCCACAGACCCGGATGAGGCATATGAAACTTTTCTTAACATTTTCATAAAACTGTATGATAAGCACTGTCCAATTAAAAAACATGACATTAAGGACAGCCCTGTTAAGGACAAACCGTGGATCACAAAGGGAATATTGAAGTCCAGCAAAAAGAACAATTATCTTTACAGAAGACATTTAAAGCACAGAACCAAAGAAACTGAACACAAATATAAAACGTACAAAAATAAGTTAACACAAATAATAAAGCACAGCAAAATAACATTACTGTAACCTATTAGAACAACATAAAAATAGCATCAAGGGTACGTGGAAAGTTTTAAATGGTATCATTAAAAAAAACATGACAAATAAGGAGCATCCAAGCTATTTCATAGAAAATAATCAAACTATAAATGACCCTAAGGAAATAACGGATGCTTTTAACACCTTCTTTGTGAATGTTGGACCCAATTTAGCAAATGAAATTGTACAACCCGAAAACATTGTCAAATTTAATGAGCAAACCATTCAAAGCAACTTTGAATCGCTTTATTATTTCTCCCGTTCATGAAAGTGAAATCACAGAAATTGTAAATTCTCAGAAAAAAAAGAAGTCAACAGATTGCTGTGACTTAGACTTTTCTCTGATCAAAGAAATTAGTGATTTTATAGCTATTCCTTTCACTTATATATGCAATATTTATTTTATAAAAGGTGTCTTCCCAATGATAATGAAAACGGCAAAAGTTATTCCCATCTACAAAAGTGGAGATAAGCATCAGTTCACCAATTATAGGCCTATTTCTTTAATCTTACAAATTTCAAAAGTTCTTAAAAAATTATTTGTATCAAGATTAGACCGTTTTATTGATAAGCATCACTTGCTAAGTGAGAACCAATACGGTTTTCGATCAAACAGGTCTACTTCCATGGCAGTGATGGAATTAATTGAGGAGTTAACCACTGCAGTTGATGAGAGGGAGTTTGCTGTTGGCGTTCTTATTGACCTGAGCAAGGCCTTTGACACCATTGATCACACATTACTTTTAAACAAAATGCAGAGGTATGGTGTCAGAGGTCTTGCTCATGATTGGTTGAAAAGTTATCTTGGTGGCAGAGAACAGTATCTGCATATGAACAATGTAGATTCAGATAAAAAGATTATAACACATGGAGTACCCCAAGGTTCTGTACTGGGACCAAAATTGTTTTTATTGTATATTAATGATATCTGTAAAATCTTTAAAAAACTCAACTGTATTCTCTTTGCTGATGATACAAGTCTGTACTGTTCTGGGCAAGACCTTGGCCAACTCTTAGAGACTGTAGAAAGTGAACTCCACATACTAAAGCAATGGTTTGATGCCAATAAACTATCAATCAACCTAAATAAAACAAAATATATAATTTTTGGAAATAGGAAAAATAACATACAGTGTCATAAGAATTGATTATATGGAGATAGAAAGGGTGTATTCAACAACATTTTTGGGAATCTATATAGATGATAAATTAAATTGGAAACTGTACATAAATATACTCAAGACAAAGATGGCAAAAATTATTGCTATGTTACATAAAATGAAAAACTCTGTAAATCAAAAGGCTCTTAACATGTTATATAATTCTTTCGTACTCCCATATCTTAATTATTGTGTTGAAATCTGTCACGGCGCGGATTCGAACCCGTGTCTCTCATAATTCTGAGTGTCACAATTCCTCCTCTGGCTGCTCGCTCGGACACGCCCCCGCTCACGCTGGGCAGCGACAAGGCTGCAGGCAATCACTCATCATCACACCTGGGCTTGACGAGAGGGAGCGGCATAAAGAGACAGCGAAGTCAGGAAACCTTTGCCAGAACGTAGCCAATCTCACCTGAGTAAGCATCACGTCTGGCACCTCTCCCTCGTTCCTTGCTCGCCTTCATTGTGCTCTTCCTCGTTCCTGTCTTGATGTCCTTTGTGTCTTCCACAGTGTCTTCCGCGATCGTGGTTGATGAGGCGTCAAGAAGCGTTTCGACACATTGCAAAACTGTATTGATACTGTGTCGATACTGTGTCACTAAATACTGACATCTGCTGGACATTAAAAATCCCTACAGGCAACCTATGGACCGACTCAACTGACACTGATTTTATGACCTAGAATATACAATAATATAAACCAAGTCATTGTATTTCATTTAGGATTATTTCATAACTTCATTTAAATAAAAATATATTTTTTATCTTTTTTAGATACAGTCAATAAATAATGTGAACATGTATCATAACATGGAATTCTAAGAGAACGAGTTGTGAATGAGGATGCTTGTGGACCTGGAAATTATTATTAATATTTTTTTACACATTTTTTTATTAAAAAAAGACAGTTTTTCCAACGTATTCAATTTTAGACGCTTTCTCTTCTTAGTTATTATTTCTCCGGCTGTAGAAAAGACCCGCTCACAGGGCACAGAGGAGGCGTCAGTGCGACACAGTTCGCGTATCGGTCACGTGACCAAAACAGCTCATGATCGGTCACGTGACTTTCTAAAAGCGGTACGCGCACCGACACAGGGTTTTGCTCTATGAGCTCGACGCATGCGCCGATGCATCGGTGTTGCCGGACTCATCACAATTCACGACCTCCTTTCGGATTGTTGCTTGCCTTCCCCGATCCTTGACCACTGTTTGGACCCTGACATCGTTGCCTCTCTCCAGCCCCCGACTGCTTGCCTTCCTGCTGACTACCCCTTCGCCTTCCCCTTTGGATTCGACGAAAGATACATCCAACACGCACCGACAACACCCTCTGGTAAATTCTACATTGTTAATTCCACACATAGTCTGCATTCACTCACTAGTGGTAGCATACACATCCCACACATTCATCAGAGGTTTAAATAAACCTTAAAAAACACAGTTCTGCCTTGGTGTCGCCTCCTTCCCTTTGCCTAGTACACAACAACATCTGGGGTAACTGTCATGATCTGTGGTCTAGATCATGTTATGTTCTGTTGGTTTTTGGATTCCATAATTCCTGTTTTTGTGCACTCTTGTTTGTTTTGGTTTCCATGACTACTCATGAGTTTCACCTGCCTAATGCACGCACCTGTTCTAATCATGATATTATTATTTAAGCCTGTCTTTGGCAGTTAGTCTGCCTGGCGACATTGTTCGTTTCGTAGTTCTTGATGATAGTTTCATGCTTGTGTTCATTTCATGCTCTGCTCATGTCATAGTTCATGCTGCTCTTTTCAAGCCACAGTAAGTGTTTGTTTTATGTTCAAAGTTTACGTTAAAGTGTTAGTTTGTTCCCTGCACCAAGTTCGTGCTTTCGCCTTGTGCGCCTTTTTGTTTTGTACTTTGTTGAGTTATAGTCTAGATTAAATCATGTTTTTACCTTCAAGCCATGTCCGGTCTAGTCTGTTTGCATCACGGGAGAACAAATCTCGCAGCAAGCTGCGTAAAAATCCACGTCCTGACAGTAACAATTACAAATCAAACATCAACTCTATGTTCTTACTTCAAAAGAAAGCGATTAGAATTGTAAATTATGCGGATTATCATGACCATACCAATGCTTTGTTTATTAAATTAAAAACATTAAAACGGCACGATCTTGTTGACCTCAACACTGCTATTGTGACGTACAAAGCTCATAATCACAAGCTGCCTCGGTGTCTACAGGAGAGGTTCAAACCTAGAGAGAATCCTATGACCCCAGAGGTTCAGCTGTCTTTCAGAAAGCAAACATAAGAATGAGCTTAAAAAGTAGATGTGTTTCTTTCAGGGGGTTCATCTGTGGAACAGCTTGGATGATTCCTTAAAATGTTCCAGTTCCATTCACATATTTAAAAAAAACTTTAAGACCAATGTCTTGAAAAAAAATATCACTCTTGAATCAAAACAGTAGTTAATACTATGATCAATGTTAATTAAAAACTAAATGTGGGATATAAATAATAATGGAAGTATAATTGTTTGTATATAGACAGTATATAATTGGTGCAAAGGTTTAACATGTGTACAAGGATATTTCACATGCCTTTACTGTGTATATAATTGAACAGTGTTTATGTTGTGTACAATGTGTATTTATAATATGTTGTGAAAAGGAAATTTCATTTTTGGAAGCTCATCTTGTATTTGACATTGTTTATAGGGTTAGGCGCAATAAGTGTTCAACTTCAGCCTAAACCCTTTCGGTCTGCAACATTTTCAATTTATGAATGTACAACTGTTTGTTTATGTAAAACTGTTTGTTTATTTTGTTGACCATTGACCGAAGAAATAATAAACTAACTAAAATAGAGAAAAGGTCTACATATAATTGATCCCGAGGCGTGGACACTGAAATAAAAACGACTGTTCATAATAACTTAGTTTGTGGCCAGGACCGGGAGCGGAGTTGTAGTGCTCTTAAATGCAGTCACTCAGATCCTATCTAAATTCACCAAAACACAACCACAAAAATCCATCCATCCATCCATTTTCAACCACTTATCCCGAATCGGGTCGCGTAGACAACAGCTCCAGCAGAGACCCCCAGACTTCCCTCTCCAGAGCAACATTAGCAACTTCCTCCTGGGGGACCCCGAAGCGTTCCCAGGCTAGAGAGGAGATTTGATTTGATTTTTTATTAAGGATCCCCACTAGCTGGTTGCCACAACTAACCACTAGTCTTCCTGGGGTCCACAAACTCAATACAATTACAAGTAAAAGTTTATCACCTATATATTATGTATATATTCGTATATATGTTAGATTTTTTTTATCGCTATATTAGTCTATTTATACCTGCATTGTCCTTTCTATCCTTACACTTTCCATCATTGTAACTGAGCTACTGTGTTGAACAATTTCCCTTGTGGATCATTAAAGTTTGTCTAAGTCTAAGTCTAATATAATTATAACTACACAATACAGAAACAAATAAAAGCATCAACAAGCAAACAAGCTTACAATTTACAGTCACAGAATAATAATTACCATATAAATATAACTACACAATACAAAACCAAACAAAAATCATCAACAAGCAAACTAATTTACAGACTCAGATAAAATATTACTTAACTTTTAAAAACCTGTTTACTTTCAATGCCGGTGAGAATTCGAGGCAGGTTATTTCAGAGCGATAAAGATCTATAAATAAAATATTTCCGCAAAGCATTCTTCCTGGGACGAGGGAGTACAAAATGCCCCTCACTAGACGCCCTGGTATTATGATTATGTATAGTGCTACTGTAAACTATTTGGGTCATGAGAAAAGCAGGAGTTTTACTACCGGTTACTGATTTGAACAATATTATAGTATTAGCTGACAACCTGTTCGGCACTGTTAGCCAGGAAAGAGAAGCATGCATTTGGTTCACATTGGTTCTTCGTGAACAACCCAGAACCAGCCTTGCTGCCCTATTCTGGACAATCTGGCGTTTACTGATCTCACCACTTGCAGCAAACGCCCAGACTGTAGAACAATAGTCCAGATGACACAAGACTAAACTCTTAACAATCTGACAAAGAGGAGGTTGATCAACAAAAGCAGTACATTTCCTGAAAATACCAACAGCCCTTCCCATCTTTGTTACTATATCACTGATATGATTTGACCAGGATAGAGTGCAGTCCAGCATCACTCCAAGGAGCTTGGCACTTCTGACCTGTTGAACTATTGAAATACCTAGCCTCAAATCCAACTTTGGGTCACAAGATAACCCTTGCCTAGTCCCCAATACAATACTTTTTGTTTTTGAGATGTTAAGGACAAGTCTGTTACATACTGTCCAGTCATGCACAGCTTTTAGTTCCTCACTCAATACTACATGATGGTGCAGCATGATATAAGGTTACATCATCAGCATAAAGAACCAATCTTGCACGCCCGGTAGCCCAAGGTAAATCATTGGTGAATATAGAAAAAAGTAAAGGTCCTAGGCAACTTCCCTGTGGAACACCACAATCCAAACTTCTGCTATTAGACAAGCTGCCATTAAGATACACCTGTTGTGATCTTGAGGACAAATAGCTCTGTATCCACATTAAAGCCAAAGTATTAAAACCAAAACATTTGAGTTTCTCTATTAAAAGAGAGAGGTCAATCACGTCAAATGCAGCACTAAAATCTAACAGCACAACTCCAACCAACATAGAATTATGTATAGCATTAAGCCAATCGTCCGTCGTTTGTATAAGAGCAGTGGACGTAGAGTGGCCCGTTCTATATGCATGTTGAGAATCAGTTGCTAGCCCATTTGATTGAAAGTAAGCTTGAATTTGTGCATACACACATTTCTCCAGTATTTTACATAAATCAGGTAGGATGCTTATTGGTCTAGAATTGCCCTCATTGAAAGACAATTCGGTATCCTTATGTAGAGGAGTAATTTTGCCACCTTCCATATCTTTGGACACAGGCCCACTTGTAAACATCTGTTAAAAATATGACAAACAGGCACTGATATGATACCAGCAGTCATTCTCAGTAACTTACTATCCAGGTTTTCTATACCAGCTACCTTGTTGTCTGGAAGAGAATGTAGTAACCTCTCAACCTCACTGACTTCAACCTGATGAAAATTTAATTCACAGTCCTTATTATCCATTATAATATTCCTAATGATGTCAGCTGATTTGTTGTTATTGGATATATGCATACCATGCCTTAATTGAAATACCTTGTCAACTTAATAGTTATTAAAATGATTTGCAATGTCACATGGCTTATATGGGTATCATCTAATGCAGGGGTCACCAACGCGGTGCCCACGGGCACCAGGTAGCCCGTAAGGACCAGATGAGTAGCCCGCTGGCCTGTTCTAAAAATAGCTCAAATAGCAGCAATTACCAATGAGCTGCCTCTATTTTTTAAATTGTATTTATTTACTAGCAAGCTGGTATCGCTTTGCTCGACATTTTTAATTCTAAGTGAGACAAAACTCAAATAGAATTTGAAAATCCAAGAAAATATTTGAAAGACTTGGTCTTCACTAACTGACAAGGAAACAGATAACAGATTTGGTGTCCAGTTCAAAGTGTGACATCATTTATTTAAAAATTTGAGAGTTGACTTTTGTATTTTACATGAGTTATTATTTGTAAAAACATGGTGCAAAGTAATTCATGATTTGTTAAAAAATGTTAGTGGCTAGCTAGTTAAAATGGGATATTGTGATTTCACAAGACTGTCTTAGAAGTGATCATTTGAAAATGTTCAATTTGAAAAATGTGCACTTAGAGAAAATATAAAAATAAAGTGTTGCATATTGATATTTATCTGTTTCTATATATATTTATTGTGAGAAATCATTAAGATAATCAGTGTTTCCACAAAGATAAATATCATTAATTATTAATAATAACATAGAGTTAAAGGTAAATTGAGCAAATTGGCTATTTCTGGCAATTTATTTAAGTGTGTATCAAACTGGTAGCCCCTGCGATGAGGTGGCGACTTGTCCAGGGTGTACGCCGCCTTCCGCCCGATTGTTGCTGAGATAGGCTCCAGCGCCCCCCGCGACCCCAAAGGGAATAAGCTGTAGAAAATGGATGGATGGAAACTGGTAGCCCTTTGCATTAATCAGTACCCAAGAAGTAGCTCTTGGTTTCAAAAAGGTTGGTGACCCCTGATCTAATGGCTACTGCACTGTATGTGCACTTTGATAAAAACTGCTGCACTTTATATACTTCTGCACTTTGAATGAAGTTGCTAAAATACTATAACTTGACCGCCCACTCACATACCCTCTATGTATTGTACTTGTAATTTAAATTGTTTATTATTATGTATTTTTAATATTGTTGTGTATTTTCAATCCTGTGTGATTTAATAGTGGATGTTAGATGCTCCATAAAAGGACTACAGATGGAAATGAGCATGGTGCAGCCATCTTCTTCATGTAACTGCACATTGTCCTTCAAATAAACAAATACAAACAGACAAGTAGCAAGTTAAATAAACAAATACAATACAAATAAACAAATACAAACAAACAAGTAGCAAGTTAAATAATACTGAGGTGTTCAGCTGTAAAATTGGCTAAAAATAGTTTGCATGCCAATGTTAGCATGCTAACAGTTAACAAGTGTCAAAAATCCAGTTTAAGGATATTGAGTTCAGCTGCAAAATTGAAAAAAAAAGTTAAAAAAATAAACATTTGCTTTTATTTTAATCGATTAAGAATCTTTACAAATAAGAATCGCGATTCATTTGAAAATTGATTCAGCTGTTTTCTCATTTTGTTACGTCTTTTTGCTCTTTTTCTTACATTTTTAGTTTTTAGTTTTTTTTTCAACATCATCTTGTAGGCCAACAATACTCGAACTGCGGGCCACAATTTGGCCCCGTATACCACACTGTATGCTATACCACACTGTATGCTATACCACACTGTATGCTATACCACACTGTATGCTATACCACACTGTACCATGTTGTACATGTACCACACAGGATTGTACTGTATGCTATTATAGAGTACTATACTATGTAGTACTTGTAATGTACTGTATGCTATTATAAAGTACTATACTATGTAGTACTTGCAATGTACTGTATGCTATTGTAGCGTACTCTACTATGTAGTACTTGTATTGTACTGTATGCTATTGTAGAGTACTCTACTGCGTAGTACTTGTATTGTACTGTATGCTATTGTAGAGTACTATACTATGTAGTACTTGTAATGTACTGTATGCTATTGTAGAGTACTCTACTATGTACTACTTGTAATGCACTGTATGCTATTGTAGAGTACTATACTATGTAGTTCTTGTAATGTACTGTATGGTATTGTAGAGTACTATACTATGTAGTACTTGTATTGTACTGTATGCGATTGTAGAGTACTCTATTATTTAGTACTTGTATTGTACTGTATGCTATTGTAGAGTACTCAATTATGTAGTACTTATTTTGTACTGTATGCTATTGTAGAGTACTCTACTATGTAGTACTTGTATTGTACTGTATGCTATTGTAGAGTACTCTACTACATAGTACTTGTATTGTACTGTATGCTATTGTAGAGTACTATACTATGTAGTACTTGCAATGTACTGTATGCTATTGTAGCGTACTCTACTATGTAGTACTTGTATTGTACTGTATGCTATTGTAGGGTACTCTACTACATAGTACTTGTATTGTACTGTATGCTATTGTAGAGTACTGTACTATGTAGTACTTGTAATGTACTGTATGCCATTGTAGAGTACTCTACTATGTACTACTTGTAATGCACTGTGTGCTATTGTAGAGTACTTTACTATGTAGTACTTGTAATGTACTGTATGGTATTGTAGAGTATTATACTATGTAGTACTTGTATTGTACTGTATGCGATTGTAGAGTACTCTATTATTTAGTACTTGTATTGTACTGTATGCTATTGTAGAGTACTCAATTATGTAGTACTTGTTTTGTACTGTATGCTATTGTAGAGTACTCTACTATGTAGTACTTGTATTTTACTGTATGCTATTGTAGAGTACTCTACTACATAGTACTTGTATTGTACTGTATGCTATTGTAGAGTACTATACTATGTAGTACTTGCAATGTACTGTGTGCTATTGTAGAGTACTTTACTATGTACTACTTGTAATGCACTGTATGCTATTGTAGAGTACTATACTATGTAGTACTTGTAATGTACTGTATGGTATTGTAGAGTACTATAGTATGTAGTACTTGTATTGTACTGTATGCGATTGTAGAGTACTCTATTATGTAGTACTTGTATTGTACTGTATGCTATTGTAGAGTACTCAATTATGTAGTACTTATTTTGTACTGCATGCTATTGTAGAGTACTACACTATGTAGTACTTGTATAGTACTGTATGCTATTATAGAGTACTTTACTACGTAGTATGTGTATTGTACGGTATGCTATTGTAGAGTACTCTACTATGTAGTACTTGTAATGTAGTGTATGCTATGGTAGAGTACTACGCTATGTACTATTTGTAATGTAGTGTTTGTGTTATGTTTGACTAAGAGGGAGATGACGACACAGACACCAGGGGGGTATGTAGCTCTAAGATTTATTATATATATATATATATATATATATATATATATATATATATATATATATATATATATATATATATATATATATATATATATATATACATACATATATATATATATATATATATATATATATATAAACCATATATATATAAATATATATATATATATATATATATATATATATATATATATATATATATATATATATATATATATATATATATATATATACATGTCTTAATAAGGTTATCCAAAAAATAGTGCTCGATACCGTAGTAGAGCGCAATATATGTATGTGTGGGGAAAAAAATCACAAGACTATTTCATCTCTACAGGCCTGTTTCATGAGGGGGGGTACCCTCAATCGTCAGGAGATTTTAATGGGAGCATTCGCATACCATGGTTTATATAGGGCACAGAGTGGGTGGGTACAGGCTGGCCTAGGGGCGTGGTGATTGGCTCATGTGTTACCTAGGAGGTGTTTCCGTCTATGGCGGCATGTTGTTACAATTTCGCTGCGCTTGTTGAGGGATGACAGGTCTGGACAGTAAATAATAAACAGTTTCTCTTTCAAGCATAGGTTGCATCTTTTATTACCACTATTGTAAGGTGTGCTGGATGCAAGAATTTGCCATGTTATTGAATATTCAACATTATTGTCTTTGAGGTCCCAAATGTGTTTGCTGAGTTCTGTGGTATTTCGCAGGTTTTTGTTCCTGAAAGAAGCCTTGTGGTTGTTCCATCTGGTTTTGAATTCACCCTCGGTTAATCCTACATATGTGTCGGATGTGTTAATGTCGTTGCGTATTACCTTAGATTGGTAGACAACTGATGTTTGTAAGCACCCCCCGTTGAGAGGGCAATCAGGTTTCTTTCGACAGTTACATGCTTTGTTGGTTTTGGAGTCGTTCTGACTGGGGGTCGACGGCTCATTTGCAATTGTTTTGTTGTGGTTTGAGATGATTTGTCGTATATTGTTCATGCAGCTGTAGCTCAATTTGATGTTGTTCTTGTTGAATACTTTTCTTAGGTTGTTGTCTTTGGGAAAGTGTTTGTTACCAAAAAGCCCTTGATGAAAGCGGATACAATTTCACCCTCACCTATGAACCCACGCCAGGAAACCAGCCAAAAAAGAACAGAAAACGAAGCGGCATCATCTGGTACAACCCCCCATACAGCAAAAACGTCTCAACGAACATTGGACACAAATTCCTCAATCTGATTGACAAACACTTTCCCAAAGACAACAACCTAAGAAAAGTATTCAACAAGAACAACATCAAATTGAGCTACAGCTGCATGAACAATATACGACAAATCATCTCAAACCACAACAAAACAATTGCAAATGAGCCGTCGACCCCCAGTCAGAACGACTCCAAAACCAACAAAGCATGTAACTGTCGAAAGAAACCTGATTGCCCTCTCAACGGGGGGTGCTTACAAACATCAGTTGTCTACCAATCTAAGGTAATACGCAACGACATTAACACATCCGACACATATGTAGGATTAACCGAGGGTGAATTCAAAACCAGATGGAACAACCACAAGGCTTCTTTCAGGAACAAAAACCTGCGAAATACCACAGAACTCAGCAAACACATTTGGGACCTCAAAGACAATAATGTTGAATATTCAATAACATGGCAAATTCTTGCATCCAGCACACCTTACAATAGTGGTAATAAAAGATGCAACCTATGCTTGAAAGAGAAACTGTTTATTATTTACCGTCCAGACCTGTCATCCCTCAACAAGCGCAGCGAAATTGTAACAACATGCCGCCATAGACGGAAACACCTCCTAGGTAACACATGAGCCAATCACCACGCCCCTAGGCCAGCCTGTACCCACCCACTCTGTGCCCTATATAAACCATGGTATGCGAATGCTCCCATTAAAATCTCCTGACGATTGAGGGTACCCCCCCTCATGAAACAGGCCTGTAGAGATGAAATAGTCTTGTGATTTTTTTCCCCACACATACATATATATATATATATATATATATATATATATAATAATCAAACAATACTAAATATACTAACTAAGAAAGTGGAGTGTGACAAAATCCAAGAGTGTGTATGGTGTAAGACTATGTGTGTAGATTAGCTGTTGAGTGTTACCGTAACTGTTGAACGAGAGACGAGGAAGTCCATGGGAGAGAGAAGTCTACAGGTCCGAGTCCAAAGCGGGGGAAGTCAAGGATCGAGGGAGGCAGTCAGAGTCCAGAGGGAGATCCAGGGAAAAGTGAAACGCACAGCTCACTTTCAAGACGACGGAGGGTACTGCGGGGACGACACGAGAAAACACACACTGAAAACACGGAGGGGAAAACAGAGAGAAAGCAAGGTTGCATCAAGCATCCGATGATCGCTTACTGTACGCCAACAGAAGATTATATTCCGGCACGGGATGGCAGGTTGAGCAGGCTTAAGAAGGCAGCTCGCTCATCACAGGCAGGTGCGCTGATTGCCGGTGAATGATTGCAGCTGGCGGCTGCTGCAGGGCACACAGCCCTGGATGTGCGCCCTGCAGTGCACATCCAGGGATGGGTGTAGGCGTGTCCCTTGTTGCGACAAGCAGAGCGCAAGGATGAGGGCGCATTGGAATGCGCCCTGGCCGTGACAGTATGCTATTGTAGAGTACTCTATGTAGTACTTGTAATGTAGTGTATGCTATTGTACTCTACTATGTAGTACTTGTAATGTAATGTATGCTATTGTACTCTACTATGTAGTACTTGTAATGTAATGTATGCTATTGTAGAGTACTCTACTATGTATCAATCAATGCCAATCAATCAATGTTTATTTATATAGCCCTAAATCACAAGTGTCTCAAAAGGCTGCACAAGCCACAACGACATCCTCAGTTCAGATGCCACATAGTAGTATTCGTATGTAGTACTTGTAATGTACTCTATGCTATTGTAGAGTACTACTATGTAGAATTTGTATTGTGCTGTATGCTATTGTAGAGTACTATACTATGTAGTATTTGTATTGTACTGTATGCTATTGTAGAGTACTCTACTATGTAGTACTTGTAATGTACTGTACTCTACTATGTAGTACTAGTACTTGTAGTGTAGTGCAACAGGCAAGCGGAAATGACGCAATGAGGGACCTACGCGGCTTCTAATTCGCGTGTGGAGTTGCATAAGGACGCGATGTGCGGGTGTCGCCGCGATAAGGAATTCATCGTCAGCATGGCGCTGCTGGTCGGAGGCTGAACCCGACAAGGAATTAAACGCCATCAGCAGGGAATTAAACGCCACCACGTCAGCATATGGCGCTGCTGGTCGGAGGCTGAACCCGACAAGAGCCGAGCAGAGCCGACAAGAGCCGAGCAGAAAGCGACTTGATGCCAAGATGCCGACCTTCTCCGTCATGTACAAAGGAGCGGTCCTCATCAGCAGGTAAATGTCCTCCTAATGACACTTTTGTGTTTCTTTGGAGTCAACATGGCGCTCATCACCTGTGTCAGGATCATCTTTCATCGTTGTTATTTCGTCCACGGAGTCAAAATAACAACAACGAAAGATGAAGGAGATGTTTTATTCCGTCAATGGAGTCTTCTGAAAAGCATAACACAACATATGACTCCCGCCACTGTCAAATAAACTCATGTTTGTTGTGGACTACAATGTTTGTTATTTCCACAACATTTGGTCGGAACTCTTTCAAAAAGGTCACATTTGGACTACATGTTGACCAAGTTTAAGACGGAGAGGCAGATCGATCCAGATATATCATCAATACTGATCAATACTTCTTCTTTTTTCATGTTCACCAATATGTTTGTTTTTGTTGTGTTACATCAACAATATTAGTAACACACCCCATGTAACTGTTACTATTTGACATTAAACTGATCTTAATATTAGAGCTGAAGTCCACTTTTTTTGTTCATTCTAGATCGTAAATAAACATTAGCAAGAGTCAGCTAACAATGGAGCTAATGTCCAGTCATTCTATTCCGCCTATAAAGCTTTGTAAAAACTCCATCAAGGTTATATATACATGATGTAATTATATACTGTATGTGATGTAATAACATTCATAATAACAAGTAATATATATACATGATGTAAGTATATATGTCATGTAGTAACATTCATAATAACATGTAATATATACATGATGTAAGTATATATGTCATGAAGTAACATTCATTATAACATGTAATATATACATGCTGTAAGTATATATGTAATGTAGTAACATTCATAATAACATGTACTATATACATGATGTAAGTATATATGTAATGTAGTAACATTCATAATAACATGTACTATATACATGATGTAAGTATATATGTAATGTAGTAACATTCATAATAACATGTACTATATACATGATGTAAGTATATATGTCATGTAGTAACATTCATAATAACATGTAATATATACATGATGTAAGTATAAATCAGAATCAGAATCAGCTTTATTGTCATTACGCAAGGTAACGAGATTGAGGCCATTCCATACAGTGCGATGTGTGCATGCTAGAAAAACAATGTGCAAATATATAAAATAAATGTCATGTAGTAACATTCATAATAACATGTAAAATATACGTGATGTAAGTATATATGTAATGTAGTAATATTCATGTAATATTTATATATTTTGATCATTTTAAGCATACAGCTGCATATTAATTTCACAGACACATCACAACGTTCACTTTCCCTTCAACAACAACATTACTAATCATGGCAGACTTGATGAGAGACAATAAACATAATAAAACAATCACTTACTGTACATTGTCTGCTCTCACTGGGATAAAGACTGATGATATGTTTATATCTTCCTGTTTATATCAACAATTCATCCTCCTCCTCACAAAGAGTTAAAACCAGCATCTTATTGTGTCTTTCTGGCCATCTGCGGGTCTAAGTTGGATGTCAAAGTTGACCAACGGGTGGGTTTATGTCCACAACCTTCTACTATCCAGCTGAGACATGATTTATCATCTAGAATTAACTCTCACCAACTCAGAGGTGATGCAGCAGCTCAATATGTCAATATAGCAGCATAAGCTAGTTAGCTCTCTGTGATCACGGCGCTGCTAAAAGTAGTTCCTCTGTGTTATCACTTATAATAACAATATCACTCATACTTGTTAATATTCAGGTCATGACATGTAAATGGAGTATTGTTGCTGCTTTTTGATGTTTTTTAGAGGACTAGTGTACTCCTATTAGCTACATTGTTCACCGCCTCTTACATGCCATATTTTACGACTTAGAATGCACAAAAAAAGAAAACTGTGTTCTTATCTTTCATAAGAATTGTGAATGATAGGCAAACCAAGCACAGGCGCATCCAGGTCTCCGACCAGGGACACAATTAGGGAGAGGCGCATCTAGGTCTCCGACCAGGGACACAATCAGGACAGGCGCGTCCAGGTCTCCGACCAGGGACACAATTCGGGAGAGGCGCGTCTAGGTCTCCGACCAGGCACACAATTAGGGAGAGGCGAGTCTAGGTCTCCGACCAGGGACACAATCAGGACAGGCGCGTCCAGGTCTCCGACCAGGGACACAATTAGGGAGAGGCGCGTCTAGGTCTCCGACCAGGGACACAATCAGGACAGGCGCGTCCAGGTCTCCGACCAGGGACACAATTAGGGAGAGGCGCGTCTAGGTCTCCGACCAGGGACACAATCAGGACAGGCGCGTCCAGGTCTCCGACCAGGGACACAATTAGGGAGAGGCGCGTCCAGGTCTCCGACCAGGGACACAATTAGGGAGAGGCGCGTCTAGGTCTCCGACCAGTGACACAATCAGGACAGGCGCGTCCAGGTCTTCGACCAGGGACACAATTAGGGAGAGGCGCGTCTAGGTCTACGACCAAGGACACAATCAGGATAGGCGCGTCCAGGTCGCCGACCAGGGACACAATCTGGTACAGGCGCGTCCAGGTCTCGGACCAGGGACACAGTCAGGGACAAGCGCGTCCAGGTCTCCCACCAGGGACACAATTAGGGACAGGTGCGTCATGGTCTCCGACCAGGGACACAATCTGGGACAGGCGCGTCCAGGTCTCGGACCAGGGACACAATCAGGGACAGGCGCGTCCAGGTCTCCGACCAGGGACACAATCAGGGACAGGCGCGTCCAAACTGAAACTGAAAGGGAGGAGGGCACAGGCCGGCCAGGGTGAGGAGAGAGAGAGAGAGACAGGATCCACGTCTGCAGCAGATCCAGGACCAGAACCAGAAAGTCAAGGAAACACATCTCACATAACATCTCAAACACTCATAATCTGCCAGAGAATAAGAAGATATAGCAGGAGGGATCAGTGCTGCCAACTTTGAGACTTTGTTGCTAAATCTAGCGAGAGTTAAAACCCTTCTTGAGCAGGGGTTCTTAACCTTCTTTACTTGTCCACTACACTGGGGACTGGGGACCACTCAAATGTTAAATCTGAATCAGTCATCTTACTCTTGATTGAATTATATCTAACATACTTGTCAAATGATATGAAAGTTACTCACAAAGATTGTTATTGAACACATAAACCTCAGGCTTAGGTCAGCCTGATTAGAAAATTAAATAATATCCAAATATACTGCCAAAGAAGTAATTGATGAAAAATACATTTACATTTACATTTACATTATGTTGTGCTAAAATAAATCAACTAAATTCATTTCTTTTAACTGAACTGTCAATGCATTTAAAGTCCAATTTAAAATACATCTTGACTAATTTAGTCATTTTTTTTGCGCTTAAGAAACGTCTCTCTAACTTTAGCTCCAGACTTCTTCTGTATATGTGACATTGTCTTTACTGCCACAAGTGGTGGAAAGTTGTATTACAACGGGCCCACAGCCGAGATACACACATTGTTTGGACCCCGGCCCTATGGTCAAAAATCACCAAGGCTTTCTTGGAGAAAGGTGACTTGTTTGTATTGGAGACTTTTAAGACCATTGCTCTTCTCAACGAGCAGCGGGTGCTGCCCTGGGCACTGATGGCGAGTTTGTTGTTTGTGGCAAAAGACACAATGAACATTGTATTTCTAGTTGTACTTATGAGTCTCTTACAATTACATGCACATGCGTCACGGCCAACTATGCAAATGAGACAATGACAGTTGCAACATGGATCTGTGGAAGAAACTGGACGGATAACAATAACCACTGAATGTTTGTCAGTCGTTTCCAAACGAGAGGGTTCACTCTTTGCATCGGTCTTCGCAGCTGTCCTATAGCGGAATGAAATAAAGCGAGTGAACTCTCTTGTGTTTTGTTTTTGTCACAGCACTCTCACTTTTTCTTCCTTTGTTAATAAATAGCCGTTTACCTCACGCTCCTTCATCTGCATCCTTAAAATCACATGACGCTTGACAGCACTCGCTCTCTGCTAACCTAGCAACGCAGGAAGTGATCACCTGACACGCTAACAGCCAATCAGGTGACAGTACCAACTGTCAAGTTTGGTTGTCTGGCACTTGTGGATAAAAGAGGAAAAGTCACCTGGACAGGTTTTTGGATGTTTTCAAAGGGACCGTAGTCAGACCATTGTGGTCTGTAAATGATGCAAGGCAAGACCACACCACCTTAGCTCACCCTTTAGAGCACAGCTGTAACTTCCTGTCACTAAACCTGCAGAAAATAGTCCTTCTCAGGTTTCTCTCTGTTTACATTTTCACACTATTTTCTTACACTTTATGAAGCATTTCTTACATATTCCTTATTTTTAAGATCTTATTAAGTGTTCAATGTGATTTTACTATTTTGTTGACATTGTTTTCCATGCTTGTGTTGACATTTCCTTTCTGCCTTGATAGCTGAGGATTTATAATCACAGGAAGTTACATTTCAAAATAAAATATATTATTCTGCTGCTCCTTATTTTCCATAGGTCATAAAAAATGTTAATAATTATTGATTTAATCATATTTAATTCATTACTGCATAACAAAAAATAATTTCCATAGTTGAATAAGAGTAAGAGGGCAAATTAATGTTACACAGACATAACTTCCTGTCACGAAACCTGCAGGAAATAGTTATTCTCAAGTTTCTCTGTTTAAATTTTCACACTATTTTCCTACACTTTATGAAGCATTTCTTACATAGTCCTCATTTTTAAGATCTTGTTAAGTGTGATTTTACTATTTTGTTGACATTGTTTTCCATGCTTGTGTTGACATTTCCTTTCTGCCTTGATAACTGAGGATTTATAATCACAGGATATTTCAACATTTCCAATAAAAATGTTTACATTTATAATATTTTTCTCCTTATTTCAATAGGTCCAAAAAATAGCAATACTTATCGATATCGACCGACATAAAACACTGTGATACAGTTTTCAGCCGTTATCTAATCACGTGTTCATTTCCTGGGAGTTTCTTCACAATCGGCCGATACAGTTTGGAGGTCTTTTGCAAGCTGATGGACTGACGTAGCACAACAATTATGAGGAAGTCCTTCTTTGAAGTTCTGCACTCCAAGTCTCTAAAGACTTATTTTGTGGGTTACAATGTGTATACTTACACTTGAATATGTACCGTATACTATGTACACTGTGTACACTTACACTTGAATATGTACTGTATACTATGTACACTGTGTACATATTTCAATAGAGTATTTCTGTCCAAAAGTGATTACTGTACACTTGCTGTACTTCTCAGTGTGAACAAAACATGCACTTCAATGCTAACTTCAAAGGGGTCCTACTATGATTACTTCAATGCTAACTTCAAAGGGGTCATACTATGATTGCTCCAATGCTAACTTCAAAGGGGTCATACTATGATTACTTCAATGCTAAGTGATTACTGTACACTTGCTGTACTTCTCAGTGTGAACAAAACATGCACTTCAATGCTAACTTCAAAGGGGTCCTACTATGATTACTTCAATGCTAACTTCAAAGGGGTCATACTATGATTGCTCCAATGCTAACTTCAAAGGGGTCATACTATGATTACTTCAATGCTAACTTCAAAGGGGTCATACTATGATTACTTCAATGCTAACTTCAAAGGGGTCTTACTATGATTACTTCAATGCTAACTTCAAAGGGGTCTTACTATGATTACTTCAATGCTAACTTCAAAGGGGTCCTACTATGATTACTTCAATGCTAACTTCAAAGGGGTCTTACTATGATTACTTCAATGCTAACTTCAAATGGGTCCTACTATGATTACTTTAATGCTAACTTCAAAGGGGTTATACTATGATTACTTTAATGCTAACTTCAAAGGGGTTATACTATGATTATTATAAAATGCTACTTTCTTTTTCTATGCTTTGAAGTCTGCGACTCGTAAAACAGTGCAGCTATTTTTTTACTTTTCTCTTCAGTGACAGCCATAATACAAATAGTTAAAAAAATATGGAAATACATTGAAAAGGTGTGTTATTGATCGTGCTATGGCGCCATCTTTTGGACAGATTCGCTGACTGCAGGTGCTGCAGTGTCCGTCTGTTTAGTGCTTTGAACCGGAAGTAGAAGTCTACAGTGTTTCTACTCTACTCATTCATCACTCTAAGCAACGTTTGTTAGTTTTACAATATAACTAAAACTATTCCTACCCACTAAAGCGTTCCATGTGTGATGTCTGTAGGGGTGTTTTCATGCATATTTGTACCTACTATCGTATTCAAGCTAATGTCATTAGCATTAGCTAATATGCTAACACGTCTACGAGTGTCCGTGTTAGTATTATTAACTTACAGCGGCATTCTTTTTGTATTGTTTCAGCTTCACAAATTCCTCAGTAAATTCACCAAAACGTCTCCGTGGAGTTATTGAGTCTGTTTAGCTGATTGGAGAGCTAGCTTGCGCAGCTAGTGGGTCCATGACCATGACTTCTGTTTTGTTTGATCAGCTGTTTTACTGCCCTGTTACAGACACTGTTTGGAAACAATTAAGGTATGTTAATAAATATTTACAGAATATT
>NC_084571.2:17307500-17492500 GCF_033978685.3 Nerophis lumbriciformis | reverse complement strand
TTGTGAGAGTCCAGTCCATAGTGGATCCAACATAATAGTGAGAGTCCAGCCCATAGAGGGGCCAGCAGGAAACCATCCCGAGCGGAGACGGGTCAGCAGCACAGAGATGTTCCCAACCGATACACAGGCGAGCGGTCCACCCCGGGTCCCGACTCTGGACAGCCAGCACTTCATCCATGGCCACCGGACCTGTGTAACTCCCCCTCCACAAGGGAGAGGGGGGAGCAGAGGAGAAAAGAAAAGAAACGGCAGATCAACTGGTCTAAAAAAGGGGTGCTATTTAAAGGCTAGAGTATACAAATGAGTTTTGAGATGGGACTTAAATGCTTCTACTGAGGTAGCATCTCTAACTGTTACCGGGAGGGCATTCCATAGTACTGGAGCCCGAATAGAAAACGCTCTATAGCCCACAGATTTTTTTTGGGGCTCTGGGAATCACTAATAAGCCGAAGTTCTTTGAACGCAGATTTCTTGCCGGGACATATGGTACAATACAATCGGCAAGATAGGCTGGAGCTAGACCGTGTAGTATTTTATACATAAGTAGTAAAACCTTACAGTCACATCTTAAGTGCACAGGAAGCCAGTGCAGGTGAGCCAGTATAGGCGTAATATGATCAAACTTTCTTGTTCTTGTCAAAAGTCTAGCAGCCGCATGTTGTACCAACTGTAATCTTTTAATGCTAGACATAGGGAGACCCCAAAATAATACGTTACAGTAATCGAGACGAGACATAACGAACGCATGAATAATGATCTCAGCGTCGCTAGTGGATAAAATAGAACAAATTTTAGCGATATTACGAAGATGAAAGAAGGCCGTTTTAGTAACACTCTTAATGTGTGACTCAAACGAGAGAGTTGGGTGGAAGATAATACCCAGATTCTTTACAGAGTCGCCTTGTGTAATTGTTAATTGTCAAATGTTAAGGTGGTATGATTAAATAAATGTCGGTGTCTAGCAGAACCGATAATCAGCATTTCCGTTTTCTTGGCGTTGAGTTGCAAGAAGTTAGCGGACATCCATTGTTTAATTTCATTAAGACACGCCTCCAGCTGACTATAATCCGGCGTGTTGGTCCGCTTTAGGGGCATGTAGAGTTGGGTGTCATCAGCATAACAGTGAAAGCTAACACCGTATTTGCGTATGATGTCGCCTAGCGGCAGCATGTATGTACTAAAGAGTGCAGGGCCAAGAACCGAACCCTGGGGATCTCCGTACGTTACCTTAACATAGTCCGAGGTCACATTGTTATGGGAGACGCACTGCATCCTGTCAGTAAGATAAGAGTTAAACCAAGACAAGGCTAAGTCTGACATCCCAATACGTGTTTTGATACGCTCTAATAAAATATTATGATCGACGGTATCAAAAGCAGCGCTAAGATCAAGAAGCAGCAACATAGATGACGCATCAGAATCCATCGTTAGCAATAGATCATTAGTCATTTTTGCGAGGGCTGTCTCCGTAGAGTGATTTGCCCTGAAACCGGATTGAAAAGGTTCACAGAGATTGTTAGACACTAAGTGTTCATTTAGCTGCTGTGCGACAATTTTTTCGAGGATTTTCGAAATAAACGGAAGGTGGGACACCGGTCGGTAGTTTACCATGAGGTCAGGATCGAGGTTAGGTCTTTTGAGCAGAGGATGAATAACCGCTTTTTTTTAATGCTAGGGGAACAGTGCCAGAGGAAAGTGATAAGTTTATAATATTTAGCACTGATGGACCTAATTGTTATGATCCGCTGCCCGGATCATAGTTTGTTTATGTTTTCAGTCACGTGTGTTTTCAGCACCTTGAGTTTTGTTTGTTTCAGTTGCCATGACGGCAGATTGCTCACACCTGTTGCCCGGGCGCTAATCAGAGGGCTATTTAGTCTTTGCCCTGGCCTCACTCAGCCTAGCTTCCTAATTTGCTGTATGCAACAGATGACGACTTTTTTGATTCCTGCTAGCTTTCACACTATGCTATTTTTGCTTGCTAGCTCCCACGCTAGTTCTTTTGGTTTTCGCTTTCCGTGCTATGAGCACGTTTTTGTTTGTTCCTGTATGATTATGTCTTTAATAAATCATTTCCTACCTGCTCTCTGTGTCCAAAGCCCGTCTGCGTTCCTGGGAGAACAACCACGCATCATCATGCGCCCAGGTCGTCACAGTAGGAAGCCAGCACATTACAATTCTCCCGCAACAGCCTTTAAGGAGATGGATGAAAGTAAGCTCATGGTGTTGCGAGCGATGGAAGCCGAGACGCTTTGCTATTCGACGGAAGAGAGGTCGAATCTCATGTGGGCAGCTGGAGGCTCTCTTATCCCCATCGACCCATCGACTCCCTCTGGTCGGAAGACATCACCGCTACACCGCAGTACCGGGCGCGCCGGCAAAGACGGAAGCCGGCCAGAAGGTCTTTCCCTCGCCGTCAAGATGCGCCGCTCCCTCAGACTCCTCCTCCGGTACACAGCACGCTTCATGCAACCCAAGCTTCCCCACCTCAGATGTTTGGCAACCCAATCGACCACTTCGCCAAACATTTCTCCGACTGGGCTGTCAGTCACCTGGACAGCGGCAACAATGACGTTATTCCGTTGACGCCCCCTAATGACGCGCTCTCTGAAGACGCGCCCCCGTCCACTTCTGATGACGTCCCAGATCAAGATTTTTTTTTTCTTCTTCTATCCTCAGCTTCTTTTTGTCAGCCACCTCCTAAGGACTTTAATTCCAAAATAAAACATTATCAGGACATTTTTTTACAGACCTGCTCACCAGGTTTGTCAATGTCCTCCAGGACTCAATCTCCACCCCCAGTGACTATTGCTCCGCCCAATGCACATATGTTTTTCCCCCTGTGCTCCCACCCAGTCTCAAGTCGGGGGTAAGAATAGCCTATTTAGACAATTTAGAGGGGAGGATTCTGCCCTCCTCCTGACCTCCCTCCACCCACTCCTGAAGACAGTTCCAAACCGCAAGGAGCGCGTCTGGTATGTGCGCCTTGAGGGGGGGGGGGGGGGGGTGCTGGGAGCTGTGCCAGTGGGGTGGCACAACTGCGCTCAGCCAAGCCGCAACCGGTCTTTCGGCGTGCTAAGCCGCAACCTCCGTCCCGGCCACCGCCACCAGTTTTTCGGCATGCTAAGCCGCAACCTCCGGCCCGGCCACCGCCACTAGTCCTTCGGCGTGCTAAGCCGCAACCCCCTGCCCGGCCGCCACCACCGGTTTTTCGGCCTGCAAGCCGCAACCGCCAGCTAGGCCACCTCCAGTTGCACCTCGGCTAGCATCTGCTCTAGTTCCTGCACCTCGGCTGACACACCAAGCTTCCCCTCCTGTACCTGTACCACGCCAAGCTTCGCCTCCTGTACCTGCACCACGCCAAGCTTCGCCTCCTGTACCTGCACCACGCCAAGCTTCGCTTCCTGTTTCCGCACCAGCTCCAAGACTGGTTCTCACACCAGTACCGGCTCCAAGACTGGTTCTCACACCAGTACCGGCTCCAAGACTGGTTCCCACACCAGCACCGGCTCCAAGACTGGTTCCCACACCAGCACCGGCTCCAAGACTGGTTCCCACACCAGCACCGGCTCCAAGACCGGCTCCTGTCCCTGCTCCGAGGCTAGCACGAGTCGCGGCTCCAAGGCTAGCACCAGAACCTGCACCAGCTGCCGCGTCCACGACAACGTCTCCTGTTTCCACGACGACGACGTCTCGTGCTCCTGCTTCCACGGCGACGACGTCTCCGGCCTCATCTCCGGCAGGCCTTCCCCAGGCGCCGCTACCTTCCTCCTCTACGGCGTCGTCGACTTTGCGACCTGGAGCTGTCCGGCTGCGCAAGCGGAAATCAGGGGCCCGCATGCGGCTCTCTCGGAGGTCAGTGAATGGACGCCAGTGGCGCAAACAGCAGCGACACCCAAGACGTTGTCGTAGAACTCTCCGGCTCCTGAACTTCTGGCGCCACTCACGCCCACCTTCTCGGCGGCCACGTTCGTGGCCTTTCCGTGGTCGCCCGCCTCGCCTGCGGCAGCGGCGTTCCTTTCGCCGCCGCCACCTGACTCTTCCCCGGTGGATTCGGGGACACGTGGCCTGGCGACCCACCGCCAAGTCCTTCCTCCGCCCTCCCTTGACTTTTGAACTATTTCTTGTTTTTTGGGTTCTATTTTTTTTTGTTTCAAGGGACATCTGGAATCTGTCCTTTAAGGGGGGGGGGGGGGGGTACTGTTATGATCCGCTGCCCGGATCATAGTTTGTTTATGTTTTCAGTCACGTGTGTTTTCAGCACCTTGAGTTTTGTTTGTTTCAGTTGCCATGACGGCAGATTGCTCACACCTGCCTCTAGTTAGTGTTCGGGACGCGCATCTGTTGCCCGGGCGCTAATCAGAGGTCTATTTAGTCTTTGCCCTGGCCTCACTCGGCCTTGCTTCCTAATTTGCTGTATGCAACAGATGACGACTATTTTGATTCCTGCTAGCTTTCACGCTATGCTATTTTTGCTTGCAAGCTCCCACGCTTGTTCTTTTGGTTTTCGCTTTCCGTGCTATGAGCACATTTTTGTTTGTTCCTGTATGATTTATGTCTTTAATAAATCATTTCCTACCTGCACGCTTTGTCCGAAGCCCGTCTGCATTCCTGGGAGAACAACCACGCATCATCATGCGCCCAGGTCGTCACACTAATAATACAAAAAGCTCCTTGATAAGTTTCCCAGGAAGTGGGTCAAGTAAACATGTTGTTTGTTTTATCCCACTTACACGCCGTAATAATTATTCTAATGTTATTTCATCAAAAAGAGAGAGACTATTTTGGAGGGCGGTATCCGTCGTATATACAGTCGTATTTGTGTTAATATAACCCAGTTGTAGCTGGGATGCGTTGTCTTTAATCTCCTTTCTAATGAGTTAAATTTTCTTATTAAAGAAATTCATAAAGTCATCTGCCGAGTGGGTGGAGCTATTGGGAGGAGTCCCCTGTTGGGTTAGAGTCTACTGTACTAAACTAAAATTTAGGGTCGTTTTTGTTGAGGCGGATGAGATTTGAGTAACATTTAGCTTTAGCTAAGGTAAGCATGCGTTTATAAGTTATTAAACTATCACTCCAAGCCTGATGGAAAACCTCAAGCTTAGTCGCGCGCCATTTGCGTTCCAGCTTTCTGCATGATAATTTATGGGCTCTAGTTTCTTCTGTAAACCATGGTGTGCGCCTTTTAGGGGCCCTTTTTTGCTTTAGCGGTGCAATACTATCAATGGTTTCTCGCAGGGCATTGTCAAAGTTGTTAGTGAGGTTATCAATAGAGCCAACATATTTTGGGAATGGTGCCATTACTGAAGGCAGTAGGTCAGCAAGAGTCATCGTTGTGGCAGCATTAATGTTGCGGCTGCTATAGCAGTTATTATTATTATTAGCTTGTTGACAATGAGTCAGAACTTCGAATTTTATAAGGTAATGATCGGACATTACTTTAGTATACGGGAGTACCATAACTTTGGAGGTGGTGACACCCCTGACTAGCACTAGATCTATTATATTACTGTTGTGATGCGTGGGTTCATTTATTATTTGTGTAAGACCACAGCTATCAATTATAGTCTGGAGCGCCACGCACTGAGGGTCCGATGGGGTATTCATATGGATATTAAAGTCCCCCATTATGATTATATTGTCGGTGTGCGTCACTAGATCAGCAACAAACTCTGAGAATTCATTGATAAAGTCTGATTAGGGCCCTGGGGGGGGTAGATAACAGCCAGGTCGAGAGGCAGCGGTGTGACAGACCTCATAGTAAGCACCTCAAATGATTTATATTTATTATTTAGGTTAGGGGTAAGGTTAAAGTTTTCATTGTATATTAGTGCTCACCTTGCATCATTCACAATCCTTACTAAGACAAGAACACAGTTTTCTTTTTGTATCCATTCTAAGTTGTAAATAAACCCTAGCAAGAGTCAGCTAACAATGGGGGTAATGGAAGTCACTCTATTTCGCCTATAAAGCGCTTTAAAAACCTCCATCAAAGTTTAATGTGCACAATGTAAGTATATATGTAATGTAGTAACATTCATAATAACATGTAATATATACATAATGTAAGTATGTATGTAATGTAGTTACATTCATAATAACATGTAATATATACATGTTGTAAGTATATATGTAATGTAGTAACATTCATAATAACATGTAATATATATATGATGTAAGTATATATGTCATGTAGTAACATTCATAATAACATGTAATATATACATGATGTAAGTATACACTATATTGCCAAAAGTATTTGGCCACCTGCCTTGAGTCACATATGAAGTTGAAGTGCCATCCCATTCCTAACCCATAGGGTTCAATATGACCTTTTGCAGCTATTACAGCTTAAACTCTTCTGGGAAGGCTGTCCACAAGGTTGTGGAGTGTGTTTATATCTTCTGGGAAGGCTGTCTGTCCACAAGGTTGTGGAGTGTGTTTATATTTTCTGGGAAGGCTGTCCACAAGGTTGTGGAGTGTGTTTATATCTTTGGGAAGGCTGTCCCAAGGAATGTAGGAATTTTCCACTATTCTTCCAAAAGTGCATTGGTGAGGTCACACACTGATGTTAGTGGAGAAGGCCTGGCTCTCAGTCTCCGTTCTAATTCATCCCAAAGGTGTTCCATCGGGTTCAGGTCAGGACTCTGTGCAGGCCAGTCAAGTTCATCTACACCAGACTCTGTCATCCATGTCTTTATGGACCTTGCTTTGTGCACTGGTGCACAGTCATGTTCGAAGAGGAAGGGGCCCGCTCCAAACTGTTCCCACAGGTTGGGAGCATGGAATTGTCCAAAATGTTCAAAGTTCCTTTCACTGGAACTAAAGGGCCAAGCCCAACTCCTGAAAAACAACCTCACACCATAATTCCTCCTCCACCAAATGTCACACTCAGCACAATGCAGTCCGAATTGTAGCGTTCTCCTGGTAACCTCCAAACCCAGACTGGTCCATCAGATTGCCAGATGGAAAAGCGTGACTCGTCAGTCCAGAGAAGGCGTCTCCACTGCTCTAGAGTCCAGTGGCCACGTGCTTTACACCACTGCATTGGACTTGGTGATGTATGGCTTAGATGCAGCTGCTCGGCCACAAAGCTCTCTGCGTACTGTACGTGGGCTAATTGGAAGGTGACATGAAGTTTGGAGCAGACTGTACATACAGTACACACACAGTACATACAGTACACACAAACTACACACACAGTACACATACTGTACATACAGTACACAGACTGTACATAGAGTATACAATTTGCAGTACTCTGAGTACTATGTTTTTGTAGTTGCGTTTCTTTTCTTCCCTCACCAACCTTCATTGTATGAAAAGTGTTGTGACTTGTTGTCATTTCCTGACAGGAATCAAAGTGATCGGAGGTGTGAAGGAGATCACCGGAGAGGAGTTTGGAGTTTACGTCAAAAGGATTTTGCCAGGTGGCCTTGCATCAAGTGACGGTAAATCTTGGAGAATTGGACTTATTTATGACACACAATTTTATTTATGACTTACAATTTTATTTAGGACACACCATTTTATTTATGACTTACAATTGTATTTATGACACATCATTTTATTTATGACTTACAATTTTATTTATGACTTACAATTTTATTTATGACACACAATTGTATTCATGACACACAATTTTATTTATCACTTAAAATTGTATTTATGACACACAATTTTATTTATGACTTACAATTTTATTTATGACACACAATTTTATTTATGACACACAATTTTATTTATTACTTAAAATTGGATTGATGACACACCATTTTATTCCTGACTTACAATTATATTTTTGACACACAATTTTATTTATGACTTACAATTTTCAAACTGCTCTTTCTTTTCTTTTCTTTTCTTTGCAAGTGTGCTCATGACTGGAGATGGACTGATATCTATCCACTTGACTGATTATTGACTTTTCCAAATACTGCTATCATATGTGTAGATATTGGATCTGCTGATGTAGTTGGAAGAAAACAACATGATACCGGTAAAAAAGAGGCCGATACATGTCAAAATGCCAAATATCAGTCGGTCTCCAGTTAGTGTTTTATTGCTGAGTATTTTATTGAGTATCAAAATCAATAGTTTATTGATCGCTATAAAAGAAATAAGATGTTAGTTCTAAATCCACCAGCCAGCTGAACATAAAGACAATATAACAACCATCCATAATGCATATGCAATATATTTATCTGTACAGTAATCTATTTATTTATATCTGCACCTTATTGCTCTTTTATCCTGCACTGTAAAGTTCACATTTCAATGACAATAAAAAGGAAGTCTAAGTCTAAATCTAAGTCTAAATCTAAATCCAAGTCTAAATCCAAGTCTAAGTCTAAGTCTAAGTCTAAGTTTAAGTCTAAGTCTAAGTCTAAGTCTGAATCTAAGAGACCGTAATCGATTAAAATTCACTGACTGTGAAATAGGGTGCACAAGACATGGATACAACATTGATTATACATACATGTTTTAAAACAGACATTGATACAACGTTGATTATACATACATGTTTTAAAACTGACATTGATACAACATTGATTATACATACGTTTTTTAAAACTGACATTGATACAACATTGATTATACGTACATGTTTTTTATAACTGACATTGATACAACATTGATTATACATACATGTTTTTTAAAACTGACATTGATACAACATTGATTATATATACATGTTTTTTAAAACTGACATTGATACAACATTGATTATACATACATGTTTTAAAACTGACATTGATACAACGTTGATTATACATACATGTTTTAAAACTGACATTGATACAATGTTGATTATACGTACATGTTTTAAAACTGACATTGATACAACATTGATTATACGTACATGGTTTTTTTAAACTGGCATTGATACAACATTGATTATATGTACATGTTTTTTTAAAACTGACATTGGTACAACTTTGTTTATTCATACGTTTTTTAAAACTGACATTGATCCAACATTGTTTATACATACTGTACATGTTTTTTTAAACTGGCATTGATACAACATTGTTTATACATACATGTTTTTTAAAACTGACATGGATACAACATTGTTTATACATACATGTTTTTTAAAACTGACATTGATACAACATTGTTTATACATACATGTTTTTTAAAACTGACATGGATACAACATTGTTTATACATACATGTTTTTTAAAATTGACATTGATACAACATTAATTATACGTACATGTTTTTTAAAACTGACATTGATACAATGTTGATTTTACGTACATGTTTTTCTTAAATTGACATTGATACAACGTTGATTATACGTACATGTTTTTTAAAACTGACATTGATACAACGTTGATTTTACGTACATGTTTTTTTAAACTAACATTGATACAACGTTGATTTTACGTACATGTTTTTCTTAAATTGACATTGATACAACATTGATTATACGTACATGTTTTTTAAAACTGACATTGATACAACATTGATTATACATACATGTTTTTTTTAAATTGACATTGATACAACATTGATTATACATACATGTTTTTTAAAACTGACATTGATACAACATTGTTTATACATACATGTTTTTTAAAACTGACATTGATACAACGTTGTTTATACATACATGTTTTTTAAAACTGACATTGATGCAACATTGTTTATACATACATGTTTTTTAAAATTGACATTGATACAACGTTGATTATACAGACATGTTTTTTTAAACTGACATTGATACAACATTGATTATACGTTCATGTTTTTTAAAACTGATATTGATACAACATTGATTATACATTCATGTTTTTTAAAACTGACATTGATACAACATTGATTATACGTACATGTTTTTTAAAACTGACATTGATACAACATTGACTCTACATTCATGTTTTTTAAAACTGACGTTGAAACAACGTTGCAAAACCGCATGTTGTTTCAACCTTGTATTTGTGTTGTAGAATATTGGTTGGGAGCTAATAATACGTTTTATTTTGCTAATTTCAAGATCAATTTTAAGATTTTAAAGCTTAAACATGTCTTATTTGAAGAAATCTTACCAAGACAATTTCGACTTGTTGCATTGGCAGATTGTTTTGCTCACGACAAGCAAATATAACTCAAAATGACTCTTCTTATTTATTATTTTCAGTTTATACTGTCATATTGAGCTGCTGCATGGCCTCTGAGTTGGTGAAAGTTATAAATCATGTCTCAGCTGGATAGTAGAAGGTTGTGGACATAAACCCACAAGTTGGTCAACTTTGACATCCAACTTAGACCCGCAAATGGCCAGAAAGACACAACAAGACGCTGGTTTTAAAGGGGAACATTATCACCAGACCTATGTAAGCGTCAATATATACCTTGATGTTGCAGAAAAAAGACCATATATTTTTTTAACCGATTTCCGAATTCTAAATGGGTGAATTTTGGCGAATTAAACGCCTTTCTATTATTCGCTCTCGGAGCGATGACGTCACAACGTGACGTCACATCGGGAAGCAATCCGCCATTTTCTCACTTTCGTTGGTGTGTTGTCGGAGGGTGTAACAACACGAACAGGGACGGATTCATGTTGTACCAGTGGCCCAAAGATGCGAAAGTGGCAAGAAATTGGACGAAATTTGTTCAAAATACGAGGGTGTGGGGAAAGCCGACGAAATGGTTAGTCGTTTGTTCCGCACACTTTACCGACGACAGTTATGCTACGACAGAGATGGCAAGAATGTGTGGATATCCTGCGACACTCAAAGCAGATGCATTTCCAACGATAAAGTCAAAGAAATCTGCCGCCAGACCCCCATTGAATCTGCCGGAGTGTGTGAGCTATTCAGGGACAAAGGACCTCGGTAGCACGGCAAGCAATGGCGGCAGTTTGTTCCTGCAGACGAGCGAGCTAAACCCCCTGGATGTCTTGGCTCACACCGCTTCTACCGTCCCTTATGCCATCGAAGATGATCAAGAGAAGAATATCGACCCTAGCTTCCCTGGCCTGCTGACATCAACTCCAAAACTGGACAGATCAGCTTTCAGGAAAAGAGAGCGGATGAGGGTATGTCTACAGAATATATTAATTGATGAAAACTTTATTCATTACTCGCGGTTTTACGTAAATTATTATACATAAACTGTGTTTACCAATAATTTAGCTTGAAAACATTAATTTTTTTCAATCATTCGAGTACATTCGGGTAGTCTTGTGTAATGCGGTATTTTGTGTCTATTTAGGTATGGTTAACCTGAGTGCTGAAATCGTGGAAAAATATATGTTCTTAGCGCGCCTGAAATGGGCTGTCTGCACTCTCAAAGTGCATGTTGTTGCCAAATGTATTTCATATGCTGTAAACCTAGTTCATAGTTGTTAGTTTCCTTTAATGCCAAACAAACACATACCAATCGCTGGTTAGAAGGCGATCGCCGAATTCGTCCTCGCTTTCTCCCGTGTCACTGGCTGTCGTGTCGTTTTCGTCTGTTTCGCTTGCATACGGTTCAAACCGATATGGCTCAATAGCTTCAGTTTCTTCTTCAATTTCGTTTTCGCTACTTGCCTCCACACTACAACCATCCGTTTCAATACATGCGTAATCTGTTGAATCGCTTAAGCCGCTGAAATCCGAGTCTGAATCCGAGCTAATGTCGCTATACCTTGCTGTTCTATCCGCCATGTTTGTTTGTATTGGCATCACTGTGTGACGTCACAGGAAAATGGACGGGTGTATATAACGATGGTTAAAATCAGGCACTTTGAAGCTTTTTTTAGGGATATTGCGTGATAGGTAAAATTTTGAAAAAAACTTCGAAAAATAAAATAAGCCACTGGGAACTGATTTTTAATGGTTTTTAAATTTTGATAATGTTCCCCTTTAACTCTTTGTGAGGATGATGATGAATTGTTGATGTAAAGAAGAAGATACAGTATAAACATTCCATCAGTCTTTATCCCAGTGATTGTTTTATTATGTTTGTATTTAGCAATACTGCTACATGATGCTTAGTGTTTGATTAAACATGCTTCTAAAACTTGTAGATCATCCTCCTTATATTCAGGATAAAAATAGAAGTTTCTGGATCATCATTTGTCCCAAAGTATTCTTTGTTGTCTCTCATCAAGTCTGCCATGATTAGTAGTCTTGTTGTTGTTGAAGGGAAAGTCAACGTTGTTATGCCTCTGTGTCTGCTTAAAATGATCAAAATATGTATATTCTACATGTTTTTATGAATGTTACTAAATACTACATCTATACTTACATCATGCATATATTACATGTTATTCTGAATGTTACTACATGACATATATACTTACAACATGTATATTTTACATGTTATTATGAATGTTACTAGATACTACATCTATACTTACATCATGTATATAAAACCTTGATGGGTGTTTTATAAGCGAAATAGAGCGACCCACATTGGCTCCATTGTTAGCTGACTCTTGATAGTGTTTTAAGATTTAGAATGCATCAAAAATAATACATATGTGTTCTTGTCCTACATAAGGATTGTGAATGATAAACATTCCAAAAAAAGTGCAATTCCCCTTTAAGTTGCTGCTTGATGAACGTGAACTTTAATGTTCCGTGCACAAAACTGCTGCTTTGTTCTTCCTTGATGCTCATGCATGCGGAAAGAGCGCCGTTTGCTAATATGCTAACACACATGCCTCGCGGTGCTTCCAGCTGAACTCACTCGGCAGCAGAGGATTGAGGTGAATGTTGTGTGTCTGACGTGATCCAGGGCGACACCTCCAGTGTTTGTGGCGTGCCTCTCACAGAGACCAAACATGGATACAATAAAGCATGTTGTGCTCAAACAGAGCTTTCTTTGTCAAAATTGATTTTCTATGCGGTACTGAATTTATTATTATCATTATTACTGTGTGAATGTCCAAGTATTCACACATAATATTCTACAAATAATCATGTATTTATTATTATTATTCATATTATTATTATTAATATAAATATTGTGTAAATGTCCGAGTATTCACCCATAAGATTCTACAAATAATCATCTATTTATTATTGTCATTATTATTATTACTATTGTTATTATTATTATTATTATTATTATTATTGTGTGAATGTCCAAGTATTCACACATAAAATTTTACACCAAATAATCATCTATGTATTATTATAATAAATATAATAATAATAATAATAATAATAATTATTATTATTATTATTATTATTATTATAAGCGGTAGAAAATGGATTAATGGATGGATTATTATTATTATTATTGTGTCCAAGTATTCACACATAAGATTCTACAAATAATCATCTATTTATTATTATTATTATTATTATTATTATTGTTATTATTATTATTATTATTATTGTTTTGTGAATGTCCAAGTATTCACACATAAGATTCATAAGGTTCAAGCTGCAAGTGCAAGGAGAAGTGATTCCATCGTTTGAGGAGAACCCTATAAAGAGCCTTGGAAAGTGGTTTGACAGCTCACTTACTGACAGGAACAACATCACCAGTACAGAGAAGCAGACAGAAGAGTGGCTGAGGAGGATTGAAAAATCAGGACTCCCTGGTAAATTTAAAATATGGCTCTACCAACATGGACTGTTACCAAGACTCATGTGGCTGTTGACGGTGTATGACATCCCTATGACATGCGTAGAAGGAGTGGAGAGAAAGATCAATAAGTACCTCAGAAAATGGCTGGGAATCCCTCCAAGCTTCACATCAGTAGGCCTCTACATAAGATCAGGACAGCTCCAGCTTTCTTTGTCATCCGTGGTGGAGGAATTCAAGGTAGCAAAGTGCACAGTCTTAATGACATACAGAGACTCCCAGGACGAACAAGTCAGACACGCAGGCGTCACTACAAGATCAGGACGCAAGTGGGCAGCTGACACATCTGTTGCACAAGCTGAGAGCATGTTGAGGCTACGTGACATCATAGGAACGCCATACACAGGAAGACAAGGTCTTGGAACTTCCCATGTCCAACAGTGGAGTAAGGCAGAACCCAGGGAAAGAAGAGCTATGATCCAGGAGGAAGTACGAAACCTGGAAGAGGAAGGTCGGAAATCAAGAGCAGTGGAACTAGCGTCCCAGGGAGCCTGGACCAAATGGGACCTCCCAAAGAGAAAGATCAAGTGGGCAGATCTATGGAAGCTGGAACCATTCCGCATCTCTTTCTTGCTGAGATCAGTGTATGACACACTCCCGACTCCAACAAACTTGCACAGATGGGGCATGAGAGAGGATCCACTATGCAAGCTTTGCGGACAGAAGGGTACCATGGCGCACATCCTGTCAGGGTGTAAAACAGCACTCACCCAAGGGAGATACAGATGGTGTCATGACAAGGTGCTCATGACACTGGCTAAGACCCTGGAGCAGCAGAGATGCAAGAAACGGCAACCACAAGGGAGAACAAGATAAATCCAGTTTGTGAGGGAGGGAGAAAAGCCACCAACCACAGCAACATCAAGGAAGAGCTTATTGCAAATGGCCCGTTCTTGGGACATGAAGGTAGACCTGGGAGGAAGGCTGCAGTTCCCCCAGGTTGTCCAGACAACCCCGAGACCGGATGTGGTGCTGTGGTCTGAAGAGGCAAAGAAGATCATTCTCATAGAACTCACAGTCCCATGGGAAGAAGGGTGCGACCAAGCCTTCGAAAGGAAAAGTGCCAAATACCAGGACCTTTTGAATGACTGCAGGGGAAAAGGATGGCAGGCATGGCTGTTCCCTGTCGAGGTCGGCTGCAGAGGATTCCCTGCCCAGTCGGTATGGAGAATGCTCACAGCCTTGGGAATGACAGGGAAGGAGAGAAAGACAGCAGCTCACAGGATTGGTGAGGCAGCAGAGAGCCTCTTGCTGGTTATGGAGCAGGAGAGACGAGATGAGCTGGAAGCCAGGAGGATGAGATAGGCAGTGACTTGGCCACCGCTGCCGGCCCACCAGCGGTAGGGTGTTATGGTTCAGGGTCGAAACACCCAATGACCGCTGGATACCATCTGATGATATCAAGTCCTCCTGGCCAAGGCTCCATTCACCTAAGGTGAATGAAGAGAAAAGCATCTCCGGATGTAATATAATCATACACCAAATAATCATGTACGTATTATTATTATTATTATTTGTGAGAGTACTATGGAGAAGGAGACGGCACTGAGACAGGGGCGTCGATAGTTTGAGGAGTGTTTATTAAACACAAGGAAGTAGAGTGTGTAACTAAACCAAAGAAGTATGGTGTGACTATGTGTTGTGTCTTACTGAGTATTACCGGGAGTTGTTGAAGGTGCGTGTTGAGTGATAGGCCGAAGTCCAGAAATGGCAAGGCAAGCTCGGAGGTCCGTGGTCGGCGTGAGGTCGAGATCCAGGAAGGCAGCAAGAAGACCAGAGGGAATCCGGGGAGAGAAGGCTCACAGCTTGAATCCGTGGAATGAAGAGGGACTACAGGAACACAACAAAGGACAACACATGATGAGCACAGAGGTGGGGAAACACGGAGAGCGAGAATGCACATGGAGAGGAAGCTAGAGACGTGTGGGCTTACAGTACTGCGAAATGTAGCTAAGTTCTGGCACTGGAACAGCATCAGGTGTGGTGATTGTGCAGCCGGAGGGGAACACCCGTGGGCGTGTCCAGAGGCGCGCTCACTAGAGTGCACAGATGGATGAGAGGCGGCAGGAGTCTGAGCCGTAACAGTACACCCCTCCTTATGCGAGGCTCCCGACAAGCGTCAAGGTGCATCAGGGTGAGTCCTGTAGAAGTCCTCCAAAAGTGATAGGTCAGCGAAGTAGGAGGCCAGAACCCAGGATCGGTCCTCAGGACAATAACCCTCCCAATCCACTAAATAAACTAAACCCCTAACCTGTCGACAAACCCTAAAAATCTCCTTGATCAGGGGTCTCAGACACGCGGCCCGCGGGCCAATTGCGGCCCGCGAGACGTTATTTTGCGGCCCCCACCTTAATATGAAAGTTTAATGTTAGTGCGGCCCGCGAGTTTTAAATGAATGGCGCTTGACAGCGTTGTGTGCGGAGCTGAAGGAATCTACCAATCACGGTGTGGTATATGGCTCTCGACAATATTGAGGGCGTGCCGTGATGGTACTGCCTTTAGCGTCCTCTACAACCTGTCATCGCGCCGTCTTTTTCTCCATACAAACAGCGTGCCGGCCCAGTCACATGTTGTATGTGGCTTCTGCAGACACACGTAAGTGACTGCAAGACATACTTGATCAACAGTCATACAGGTTACACTGAGGGTGGTCGTGTAAACAACTTTAACACTGTTACAAATATGCGCCACACTGTGAACCCACACCAAACAAGAATGACAAACACATTTCGGGAGAACATCCGCACCGTAACACAACATAAACACAACAGAACAAATACCCAGAATCCTTTGCAGCCCTAACTCTTCCGGGCTACAATATACACCCCCGCTACCCCCACACCTCAACCCCCCCACCCCCCCAACCCCCATCTCCCGAATTCGGAGGTCTCAAGGTTGGCAAGTATGCATTGAACTCACTTGCGTGATGCAAACAGAGAAACATTTTGCCACTTTTCCACTAGACCCGCACGCGCTCTTCCTCCCTGCCTCCCTCGCTCGCCTGCCTGCTCGCTCCCACCCCCGGCGCCGCTGAAAACAGTCCGGGCGGGGAAGACAAGCGGTCCGGTAGCTTCCGAAGCACTCCGCCGAAGGACCGAGCGACAATACAAAACTGTGGTGCACTAGACCCCAGCGCTGATACTCCGACAGAGAGTCGCTGGGCGAATCGGACGTGTAACACGTTAGTCGTGATGTTAGCCCGTTCAGGGCTAATTGTGCTACCGTAACTGTAAACTCCACTCCATTTTTGTTATTTGGGTCCAAAATACCCCTGCGTTAGTGGAAAAGCGGCAAATGAGTGAAAGCGACAGAAACGTTGCCATGGAGACGAGGGTTTTCTTACGTGCCTGGCTGCAGTCACACCACAACACCTGTCCGTCAGTAATAAAGTCCCTGATAACCTGGACCAATTCAAACCGTTATTTGTTTTTTTTATTGTTTAATTTGCATTTCCTCACACGATGAACACTACATATATTTTTACATGACGCCGGATAACACTCCGGGAGCCGTCACTTTTTTGCGCTCGCGATCCCGGTACTTTCCGCCGACCGCCGTGTTGCTGTAGGGAGGAAAAGCGGAACGACACACATTGCGGAAATAGCATTATTCTCCGTTCGTCGGCTAAATACAAATATATTCCACAACCCCAAACATGTCTTTTTCAAAGCCTGCAGTGAAGAGAAAGGTTAGTGATGAGCCAAGACAATTCCAGGAAAAGTGGGAGATGCAATATTTCTTTGTTGAGCACAGGGGCACCCCGACGTGTCTTATTTGCACAGAGAAAGTTGCGGTGCACAAGGAATACAATTTGAAACATCATTATACAACTAGACATGCTGAGGAGTATGAGAGAGTGAACCGGGTTGCAAATTTTAAAACCAGTCTACTGAGGCAACAAGATTTCTTCAAGAAAGCAACCGAAAAGAGCGATGCAGCAGTCAAAGCTAGCTACATGGTGAGTGAGATGGTTGCGAGGGCGGGAAAGCCATTCAAAGAAGGTGAATTCATTAAAAATTGCATGTTAGATTTTTTTAAAGAAATCTTTTCTTGTGGCCCAGCCTCACTCAGTTTCTGCATCTGCTGGCCCCCAGGTAAATTGAGTTTGAGACCCCTGTCCTTGACGGTCCATACCGGATCATCGCTCTCGAGGACCCTGGAAGGGGGGGAAAACAGGGACAGGGGCCGAGAGAGAACTGACTGCCACAGACTTAATCTGAGAAACATGGAAAACTGGGTAAGACTAGATTGCAGTAGCATGAGACATACGGAGGCTGGGTTGATGATCCTCTCTATGGGAAATGGTCCCTCCCACGTAGCGTGGTGCCAACTTTTGAGATGATACCGGAAAGTGAAGGTCCTTGTTACGCACATCACTTGCTGCCCGGGCTGATAAGAGGGAGCCGGGGTGTGATGTTGGTTGGCGCTGCAACGCATTCTTTCGGAGGCCCTCAACAGAGCAGCGCGGGCGGTCCTCCCGCCACAACGGCAGCATCTCAGGTGAGCTTCGGTGGAAGGAACTGCTGCTTCGACCGCCTGCTGGTGGAACAGGGGCGGTTGATAGCCCAATGAACACTCAAAAGGTGACATACCTGTGGCAGAACTGGCCATAGAGTTGTAGGCGTTGGTCGCCCTCCTTGATGCGGACGAGATGGTAGGCGTTACGGAGGTCAAGTTTGCTGAAGATGGTCGCCGGAGCAAGGTGCTCGGAGGACGAACTCAGGAGGGGTAGTGGATACGTGTTCTTTATGGTGATGTTATTTAATTGACGTAGTCGATGCATGGCCGCAATGAACCGTCCTTAGCCACAAAGAAAAATCCTGCTGCCACTGGAGACTTTGATGGGGTGATTATACAGGATGCGAGAGAGTCTGTAATGTAGTCCTTCATGGCTTGTTTCTCAGGAAGGGAATGGTTGTACAGGCGGCTAGAAGGAAGGACAACATTAGTTCGATGGTGCAGTCATAAGGTCTGTGTGGGAAAGGGAGAGTGCACGTTCCTTGTCGAAGACTGCTGGAGTACCAGGAGAGAAAAAATGAACCCAATCTTGACCCCGTCAGAAGCGTAGCGAGACGGTTGATGTTGGAAAGTCATCTTGCATTGGACCAGGAATCCATGGCATAGATCAAAATCGCCTTCAAAGGGTCTGGGACTGGCAATCCTCGGTTCCTGGCAATAAAGGGGGTTCCCGGGGAGGGTGCAGCAGAAACTGGTGGGAAGTCGGCATACTCGGGGTTATGGAGTCCATTCTAGCGATGGTTAGGGTTAGGGTCAAACTACCATCCACACACTCCACTCACCTTGGACAATCAAACTACCATCCACATACTCCACTCACCTTGGACAATCAAACTACCATCCACACACTCCACTCACCTTGGACAATCAAACTACCATCCACACACTCCGCTTACCTAACACAATCAAACTACCATCCACACACTCCGCTTACCTAACACAATCAAACTACCATCCACACACTCCACTCACCTTGGACAATGAAACTACCATCCACACACTCCACTCACCTTGGACAATCAAACTACCATCCACACACTCCACTCACCTTGGATAATCAAACTACCATCCACACACTCCACTCACCTTGGACAATCAAACTACCATCCACACACTCCACTCACCTAACAGTCAAACTACCATCCACACACTCCACTCATCTTGGACATTCAAACTACCATCCACACACTCATCTCACCTTGGACAATCAAACTACCATCCACACACTCCACTCACCTTGGACAATCAAACTACCATCCACACACTCCACTCACCTTGGACAATCAAACTACCATCCACACACTCCACTCACCTTGGACATTCAAACCACCATCCACACACTTCACTCACCTTGGACATTCAAACTACCATCCACACACTCCATTCACCTTGGCCAATCAAACTACCATCCACACACTCATCTCACCTTGGACAATCAAACTACCATCCACACACTCCACTCACCTTGGACAATTAAACTACTATCCACACACTCATCTCACCTTGGACAATCAAACTACCATCCACACACTCCACTCACCTTGGACAATCAAACTACAATCTACACACTCCACTCACCTTGGACATTCAAACTACCATCCAAACACTCCACTCACCTTGGACAATCAAACTACCATCCACACACTCCACTCACCTTGGACAATCAAACTACCATCTACACACTCCACTCACCTTGGACATTCAAACTACCATCCACACACTCCACTCACCTTGGCCAATCAAACTACCACCCACACACTCCACTCACCTCGGACAATCAAACTACCATCCACAAACTCCACTCACCTTGGACAATTAAACTACTATCCACACACTCATCTCACCTTGGACAATCAAACTACCATCCACACACTCCACTCACCTTGGACAATCAAACTACCATCCACACACTCCACTCACCTTGGCCAATCAAACTACCACCCACACACTCCACTCACCTCGGACAATCAAACTACCATCCACACACTCCACTCACCTTGGACAATTAAACTACTATCCACACACTCATCTCACCTTGGACAATCAAACTACCATCCACACACTCCACTCACCTTGGACAATCAAACTACAATCCACACACTCCACTCACCTTGGACAATCAAACTACAATGCACACACTCCACTCACCTTGGACATTCAAACTACCATCCACACACTCCACTCACCTTGGCCAATCAAACTACCACCCACACACTCATCTCACCTTGGACAATCAAACTACCATCCACACACTCCACTCACCTTGGACAATTAAACTACTATCCACACACTCTACTCACCTTGGACAATCAAACTACCATCCACACACTCCACTCACCTTGGACAATCAAACTACCATCCACACACTCCACTCACCTAACAGTCAAACTACCATCCACACACTCCACTCACCTTGGACAATCAAACTACCATCCACACACTGCACTCACCTTGAACAATCAAACTACCATCCACAAACTCCACTCACCTTGGACAATCAAAATACCATCCACACACTCATCTCACCTTGGACAATCAAACTACCATCCACACACTCCACTCACCTTGGACAATTAAACTACTCTCCACACACTCATCTCACCTTGGATAATCAAACTACCATCCACACACTCCACTCACCTTGGACAATTAAACTACAATCTACACACTCCACTCATGTTGGACATTCAAACTACCATCCATGCAGTCCACTCACCTTGGACAATCAAACTACCATCCACACACTCATCTCACCTTGGACAATCAAACTACCATCCACACACTCCACTCACCTTGGACAATCAAACTACCACCCACACACTCACCTCATCTTGGACATTCAAACTACCATCCACACACTCATCTCACCTTGGACAATCAAACTACCATCCACACACTCATCTCACCTTGGACAATCAAACTACCATGCACACACTCCACTCACCTTGGACAATCAAACTACCATCCACACACTCATCTCACCTTGGACAATCAAACTACCATCCACACACTCATCTCACCTTGGACAATCAAACTACCATCCACACACTCCACTCACCTTGGACAATCAAACTACCATCCACACAGTCCACTCACCTTGGACAATCAAACTACCATCCACACACATATCAGCAGCTAGTGCATATAAAGCATTGGCACGTAATTCCTACTGGAATTGCAAACTCCAGTTCTTCTTATTTTGTCGCAGGTACATCTCCTTTTTTTAGTAGCATGATAAAGTTGAACATGATTTATTTGAGAAAGTGAATATTATGTGAGGTGTTAAATATTAAAAGGCCTCACAATTAAATTGAATTATGATTTTTGGGGTGACGATTTGATTTAGAATTGGTTTCATGATTCAACCTGATTTTCACCACTAGTCGATCCATTTTATAAAAACATTTTCAAAACAGGTTACCAGGGATACGGTACAAATTCCCGATATAAGTACTCAAAGCTACCAATATCCAATGTTATTAGAAAAGTATGGATTTTGAATCGAGAAACGTTTTGAATGGAATTGTTATCCCCAAGAACCGAACCGTGTGGCACCCAAAGGTTCACAGCTTGAGTGCCCGATGGCAGGATTCGATCCTGGCCAAAAAAGTACCGGATTCAGTTCCCATCCATGCACATTTAAAACCTTCTTTAGGTTGCTGACGGGTGACAATATTCACCTTATTTGTGTTTCTTCCCCTTGGATCATCATGCATTTCTGTCAATCACACGCTCCCGTTGCCAAAGTGGTTTCACCAAAGTGTGTCTTGCCAAATGTCACACACTTTCATACCGACCTACGCCTGGATGCCACCAACCTTGCTAACGTGACCACAAGGCCAACCGGCTTGAACGTGACCGCCTCCACCACCTTTGCGTTTGGCGGCACGTCTCACTCGTGGCGCTGGAGCCATAAGGTTGGGCCAAAGAAAATCAAGATGGCGTGTCGTGACCTCAAAAGGCAAGTTCACAAGCGTTTAATGTCCCAAAATGCCAGGAGGAGTGCAACAGGGTTGTGCACTAAACAAGCAGTGAGAAACTGCGTGTGCAAAAATGGCTGAGGTGAGCCAACAAGAAAGAACTGAACACACAAAAAGACCAACAAGACACAAACTTTAGGAATGATTTGTCAACCAGTGAAGAAGGTAGACAATGAAATACGCCAGGTGAGACAATCAATGCAAACAGGAAGCAGGTGAGGAGGAAAGCGCTCAGAAAGAGGAAGCAGAATTTATTCAACAAAACAGGAAATGGCCACGAATTTGAAACCGGTGTATAGTGGCCACTTGTGTTTGACTGTAATATGAGAATTATTTCCTCCAATGTACACTTTATTTGTTCCTACGTACACTTTATTTCCTCCAACGTACACTTTTTGTTCCAACATACACTTTATTTGTTCCAACGTACACTTTATTTGTTCCAACGTACACTTTATTTCCTCCAACGTACACTTTATTTGTTCCTACGTACACTTTATTTCCTCCAACGTACACTTTATTTGTTCCTACGTACACTTTATTTGTTCCTACGTACACTTTATTTGTTCCAACGTACACTTTATTTCCTCCAACGTACACTTTATTTGTTCCTACGTACACTTTATTTGTTCCAACGGACACTTTATTTCCTCCAACGTACACTTTATTTGTTCCAACGTACACTTTATTTCCTCCAACGTACACTTTATTTGTTCCTACGTACACTTTATTTGTTCCTACGTACACTTTATTTGTTCCTACGTACACTTTATTTCCTCCAACGTATACTTTATTTCCTCCAACGTACACTTTATTTGTTCCAACGGACACTTTATTTGTTCCAACGTACACTTTATTTCCTCCAACGTACACTTTATTTGTTCCTACGTACACTTTATTTGTTCCAACGTACACTTTATTTCCTCCAACGTACACTTTATTTGTTCCAACATACACTTTATTTGTTCCAACGTACACTTTATTTGTTCCAACGTACACTTTATTTCCTCCAACGTACACTTTATTTGTTCCTACGTACACTTTATTTCCTCCAACGTACACTTTATTTGTTCCTACGTACACTTTATTTGTTCCTACGTACACTTTATTTGTTCCAACGTACACTTTATTTGTTCCAACGGACACTTTATTTCCTCCAACGTACACTTTATTTCCTCCAACGTACACTTTATTTGTTCCTACGTACACTTTATTTGTTCCTACGTACACTTTATTTGTTCCAACGTACACTTTATTTGTTTCTACGTACACTTTATTTGTTCCTACGTACACTTTATTTGTTCCAACGTACACTTTATTTGTTTCTACGTACACTTTATTTGTTCCTACGTACACTTTATTTGTTCCTACGTACACTTTATTTGTTCCAACGTACACTTTATTTGTTCCTACGTACACTTTATTTGTTCCAACGCACACTTTATTTCCTCCAACGCATACTTTATTTCCTCCAACGTATACTTTATTTGTTCCTACGTACACTTTATTTGTTCCAACGTACACTTTATTTGTTCCTACGTACACTTTATTTGTTCCAACGCACACTTTATTTCCTCCAACGTATACTTTATTTCCTCCAACGTACACTTTATTTGTTCCTATGTACACTTTATTTGTTCCTACGTACACTTTATTTGTTCCTACGTACACTTTATTTGTTCCAACGTACACTTTATTTGTTCCAACGTACACTTTATTTGTTTCTATGTACACTTTATTTGTTCCAACGTACACTTTATTTGTTCCTACGTACACTTTATTTGTTCCAACGTACACTTTATTTGTTTTTACGTACACTTTATTTGTTCCTACGTACACTTTATTTGTTCCAACGTACACTTTATTTGTTCCAATGTACACTTTATTTGTTCCAACGTACACTTTATTTGTTCCAACGTACACTTTATATGTTCCTACGTACACTTTATTTGTTCCTACGTACACTTTATTTGTTCCTACGTACACTTTATTTGTTCCAACGTACACTTTATTTGTTCCAACGTACACTTTATTTGTTCCAACGTACACTTTATTTCCTCCAACGTACACTTTATTTGTTCCTACGTACACTTTATTTGTTCCTACGTACACTTTATTTGTTCCAACGTACACTTTATTTGTTCCAACGTACACTTTATTTGTTTCTACATACACTTTATTTGTTCCTACTTACACTTTGGTTGTTCCTACGTACACTTTATTTGTTCCTGCGTACACTTTATTTGTTTCAACGTACACTTTATTTGTTCCTACGTATACTTTATTTGTTCCAACATACACTTTATTTGTTCCAACGTACACTTTATTTCCTCCAACGAACACTTTATTTGTTCCAACGTACACTTTATTTGTTCCAACGTACACTTTATTTCCTCCAACGTACACTTTATTTGTTCCAACGTACACTTTATTTGTTCCTACGTACACTTTATTTGTTCCAACGTACACTTTATTTCCTCCAACGTACACTTTATTTGTTCCAACGTACACTTTATTTGTTCCAACGTACACTTTATTTGTCCCAACGTTCACTTTATTTGTTCCTACGTACACTTTATTTGTTCCTACGTATACTTTATTTGTTCCAACATACACTTAATTTGTTCCAACGTACACTTTATTTCCTCCAACGAACTCTTAATTTGTTCCAACCTACACTTTATTTGTTCCAACGTACACTTTATTTGTTCCAACGTACACTTTATTTCCTCCAACGTACACTATTTGTTCCAACGTACACTTTATTTGTTCCAACGTACACTTTATTTCCTCCAACGTACACTTTATTTGTTCCTACGTACACTTTATTTGTTCCTACGTACACTTTATTTGTTCCAACGTACACTTTATTTGTTTCTACGTACACTTTATTTGTTCCTACGTACACTTTATTTGTTCCAACGTACACTTTATTTGTTTCTACGTACACTTTATTTGTTCCTACGTACACTTTATTTGTTCCAACGTACACTTTATTTGTTCCAACGTACACTTTATTTTTTCCAACGTACACTTTATTTGTTCCAACGTACACTTTATTTGTTCCTACGTACACTTTATTTGTTCCAACGTACACTTTATTTGTTCCTACGTACACTTTATTTGTTCCAACGCACACTTTATTTCCTCCAACGTATACTTTATTTCCTCCAACGTATACTTTATTTGTTCCTACGTACACTTTATTTGTTCCAACGTACACTTTATTTCCTCCAACGTACACTTTATTTGTTCCTATGTACACTTTATTTGTTCCTACGTACACATTATTTGTTCCTACGTACACTTTATTTGTTCCAACGTACACTTTATTTGTTCCAACGTACACTTTATTTGTTTCTATGTACACTTTATTTGTTCCAACGTACACTTTATTTGTTCCTACGTACACTTTATTTGTTCCAACGTACACTTTATTTGTTTTTACGTACACTTTATTTGTTCCTACGTACACTTTATTTGTTCCAACGTACACTTTATTTGTTCCAATGTACACTTTATTTGTTCCAACGTACACTTTATTTGTTCCAACGTACACTTTATATGTTCCTACGTACACTTTATTTGTTCCTACGTACACTTTATTTGTTCCAACGTACACTTTATTTGTTCCAACGTACACTTTATTTGTTCCAACGTACACTTTATTTCCTCCAACGTACACTTTATTTGTTCCTACGTACACTTTATTTGTTCCTACGTACACTTTATTTGTTCCAACGTACACTTTATTTGTTCCAACGTACACTTTATTTGTTTCTACATACACTTTATTTGTTCCTACTTACACTTTGGTTGTTCCTACGTACACTTTATTTGTTCCTGCGTACACTTTATTTGTTTCAACGTACACTTTATTTGTTCCTACGTATACTTTATTTGTTCCAACATACACTTTATTTGTTCCAACGTACACTTTATTTCCTCCAACGAACACTTTATTTGTTCCAACGTACACTTTATTTGTTCCAACGTACACTTTATTTCCTCCAACGTACACTTTATTTGTTCCAACGTACACTTTATTTGTTCCTACGTACACTTTATTTGTTCCAACGTACACTTTATTTCCTCCAACGTACACTTTATTTGTTCCAACGTACACTTTATTTGTTCCAACGTACACTTTATTCGTCCCAACGTTCACTTTATTTGTTCCTACGTACACTTTATTTGTTCCTACGTATACTTTATTTGTTCCAACATACACTTAATTTGTTCCAACGTACACTTTATTTCCTCCAACGAACTCTTAATTTGTTCCAACCTACACTTTATTTGTTCCAACGTACACTTTATTTGTTCCAACGTACACTTTATTTCCTCCAACGTACACTATTTGTTCCAACGTACACTTTATTTGTTCCAACGTACACTTTATTTCCTCCAACGTACACTTTATTTGTTCCAACGTACACTTTATTTCCTCCAACGTACACTTTATTTGTTCCAACGTACACTTTATTTGTTCCAACGTACACTGTATTTGTTCCAACGTACACTTTATTTGTTCCAACGTACACTTTATTTGTTCCAATGTTCACTTTATTTGTTCCAACGTACACTTTATTTGGTCCGATGTACACGTTATTTGTTCCAACGTACACTTTATTTCCTCCAACATACACTTTATTTGTTCCAACGTACACTTTATTTGTTCCAACATACACTTTATTTCCTTCGACGTACACTTTATTTTCTTCGACGTACACGTTATTTGTTCCAATGGACACTTTATTTCCTCTGACGTACACTTTTTGTGTACCTGGGAATATTAATAATGATAATAGTAAATAATAATAACAATAATAGTATAATAGTAATAATAATAGTGTAATAATAATAATAGTAATAATAATAATATAATAATAATAATAACAATAATCATAGTAATAATAATAATAATAATAATAAACAAGCTATCTCTGACTTCTGCTAGGAAACCTGTTGCCTGGAGACCAGATCTTGGAGGTCAATGGGGAAAGTCTAATCGGTGTCACAAGTGAAAGGTAATTTGGGAGAATCTTTGTGTCAATATTTGGAAAATATATTGATTTATTTTGTTGTTGTTGTGGATCAGAGCTGTGGACGTCTTGAGAGCCGCTTCAGCGACCAATCGCATGCGCCTTCTGGTAGCCAGGGATGAGGAAGCAAAGTAAGTCAAGTTTTATGGCAAGGGTTCTTAACTGCCTAACTTTTCCACTACAGAGGGGGCCGGGGCTCACTCAAATATTTACACTAAATTATTAACTTGATTTTAATCATTCTCAATATTTATATCTAACCTACTTACAGTTTACAACCTTGTCAAATGATCCATCCATCCGGTTTCTACCGCTTGTCCCGTTCAGGGTCTTGTCAAATGATATCAGCACTAATATTATTTATTTAACACAAACATTGGGCTTAGGTCATTTAGCTATTTACAATTAAATGACTAAAAATACATTTTAAAATCAAATTAATTACAAATGAATATGTTTTTTTAACAAAACTGTCAATAAAATTATAGTGCATACATAATAAAAACACAGCTTCACCATTTTAGTCATAATTTTTGCACTTTAGAAAACTTCTACGACTTTAGCTCCAGACTTTTTCTGTTTATTTGATATTGTCATGACTGCCACATGTGGTGGAAAAGGGTATTAAAACGGAGTACCGCAGCGTCCCATTCTGCCCACAGCTTTGGCCCTCTGTAAAAATATATTCTCAAACTAAACATGCTCAACCGGTAAGTTAACCTGGAGGTTCCCCACTCTTCTGTCCACCATTTTACACCCACCCTGCTTTTTTCTTCTGATATTTTTGGCGGACGGCACCATGCGCACATAACAGCAGCTCTCGTGGCTTTAAATTGACTCAGCAGCACCACCTGTCGTTTTAGAGTGCGAATTACAGCTGCTCTGACTGCAAGTGTGTGTATCGCTCTGGGTGGAATACTACTGCCAAAAGTTTTAACTTGGTTTCATACTTGTGAATCGTTTTTTTAATTGAATACATTGTTTTACACTCGCAAATAATTTTTTTACTAGCACAAAATTGTTTACTTGCAAATCTTTTTTAAATTGAAGACAATAGTTTTATACTTGTGAATTGTATTTTTAATTTGCAGAAAACTGTTTTTGTCGACTTGTAAATCTCTTTTTAAATTGAAGAAAAGTGTTTTTAAACTTTTAAATCTTTTTTAAATTGAAGACAACTGTTGTTATACTTGCAAATATTTTTTAAATTGAAGAAAATTGTTTTTAAACGTTTAAATCTTTTTTTTTTAAATGGAAGAAAATTGTTTTTAAACATTTAAATCTTTTTTTTTTTAAATTGAATAAAATAGTTGTTATACTTGTAAATCTTTTTTAAATTGAAGAAAATAGTTGTTATACTTGTAAATCTTTTTTTAAAATTGAATAAAATCGTTTTTGTACTTGCAAATCTTTTTAAAATGAAGAAAATTGTTTTTTACTTGCCGACTATTGGGCATGAGTAAAAACATTTGTGTGTGTTTGTGGAGTTTGGCAGTAATAAATGTGTGTTCGGTCACACACAAGGATCGTTGAGGTTGAGCAAACCCTCAAAAGTGCGGTGTGACAGTCTCTGCCTGTCGTGCGGGTTCTCAGGACCATCAAGGAAGGACATAGCTGCGGGCAGGTTTAGACTTTCTTTTATTTTTCAATAAACCTCCGTCTTCTTTCGCCGGGCGCTTTTCAGCTCCGGCTCCACCTGCTGCTCGCTCTGCCGCCTGCTTTTCAGCCGCGTGCGTCTTCATCTCCCTTGCGCTCTCACTCTCTCTCTCCTCGCTCCTTCGTTCCAGCTGTGTGCGTCGCCGTGGGCTCTTTGTCGTTCTCGCTCAGCATCCGCTTCTCGTTGGCTCCAGTTTCTCTCTCCGTCTCTCTTCCCCACATTCACGTCTGTCGCCATCTTACACGGTACGAGAGGATGATTGCATTGTCTACAGCTGCGCGCTCCACGCACCTTATACTGATTGCCGCGTCGCTCCCGGCGCGCCCCGCCTTGCCGCTCGCTCGTCGTCCACGCCTCCTTGCCGCCATCTTGGAGCGGGCCCTCGTGTGCCCTGCCTCCCTGTTGGACTGCCGGCCCCGCCTCCTCGCCGCCATCTTGGAGCAGGTTCCGGCGGGCCACGCCTCGCTGTCGTTCAAACTCTTGTAAATATACACAGAGTGCTTAGTGACACTTGTCCATTTGGTTATGGTTTAAGTCAGGGCTATTCAACGACATCAGAGGGCTGCAATTTCAAGAGTCCAAGGGCTCAGAGGCCAGACGTTTGGATGTTTGGTCAGAAAGTGCCCCCACAGCTTGGATTTCTTTGACACCTTGTTTTACTTATTTACAAAGTAAACACATCGGCTTTCACACTGCACTGTCAATAACTTCATTATTCTGCCCTCGCTACTTGTTTCCAGCGTGTGCAGCTAGACAGATAGTTATCAGCATGAAGAAACATAAGCTCCAGAAGTTTTGTTGAGGATTGATGCTCCTTCTTTTGAATTATTTTCCTTCCTTCTTTACACTTAGTTCTGCATTTAAGTTTGTAAGACTGAAAATGCAAACATAAAATGAACATAACAGAACTATAATGTCCATTGTGTGATTTACATAAGTAAAATAGGTCTAGTGTTAATACATTTTCGCAAAAAACTACAGAAGTTTATGTATATAGAAATTCAACAACATCCACAGCATACATTGCACACAAGGAAAGTGGCTCAACACAATTAAAACCCTGAGGCGTAGCGTTATCACCCTCTACTGGTCAAATTTAGCGCTACTTGTGTTAAACGAGCTTTGATCGGCAGAGAGTTACGACCATGAAAACAAAAGGCTTCACAAAGTCAGCAATTTCAATACAAAACAACCTAAATGTCTTCATGCACAACATTTTCGATATTTGCGATTTATTTAGATTTTTTTTTTCAGGGTCGATAGTTCAAATTTTGGTTTTGAATGAGTAATCTTCTTCTACTCGCCCCACTGCTGCTTCATTGTGACACATATGCCTCGCTGTTGCCCCTGCAGGGTGGCAGGAGTACTGCGTACATGACCAACCCGAGTTTGTCAAGCCTATTTGTGTGATATTCGTTGGTTTAAGTTTATTTCAAAGATGATGTACAGGTGGGCCAACATTTTACTAGAGTTTGATCAAATTTGGATGGATTTCTTGTAGGAGCAAAATGGGATGAAAAGGTTGAAATCCCTTTTCCCACATGTGCGACAGGTTTAGGGTTTTTTTCCAAGTTGCACGGTCTATTTTTAGGCGCATTTGCAAGTGAATTTGTCGCACTGCACAGCTCTGGTTGTACTTTTAAGCGCAATGACAGCAAAGTTGCAATCCAGTCAGAGCAGAGAGGAGACCCACACCTGCTGCAAAGCTGCCGCTGACTCTTCAAATAAAACATGTTCATGAATGACTTGAATATCACAACCCTTGATCACAATTAACAATGTACGTTATCCTTCTCTCCCACAGCGGCCATTGTAATGAATTATGCAAATGAGCCATGATGTCACCTAGCAGCTTTTACGACAACCAATAGCTACTGTCCTTACTGAGGAGTTGGCAACACTGGAAGGTGAAGAGAGATGAGAAGCGATAGATGTAGAAGAGATACAAATAGAGATGACGGAAGAGAAAACAGTGGAGATGCAGGGGTGAGGACATTAATTAATTAACTAAGACGAGGCCAGGGTGCAGGGGGTGAAGACATCGTTGACGTTCAAACAAGCCAAATCGTTGTGAAAAAGGCCACATTTTCATGTTTTGAGACAAGTGAATGCAGCACGGTGACCAATGTTTGACATTTAAAGTCTGATAAGGCTCTCCCAGTATTTGCAATCAGCTGCCAAATCATTTCAACCTTTGCTGATCTTCTTTACCAGGCCAGAGTCATGCATGCTCCTCACAGTGACCTTTCACCCTTTCTTCCCCTTGAAAGGAAAGAATTTGCTGAGCTGCTGGAGAAGTATGGCTCCAATGGTAGCACAGGATCCACTCGCAACTCTCCCATTCAGCAAGGTAGGCCAAATGTCTTCTCTCTTGTGCTCATGAAACCATAAGAGAGACTTTAGGGTTAGAGAGGCTCTGGGTGTTGAGGGGCTGTCTTGGTTGATACGCCTTTTCAACATTGTGTGGAAGTCTGGGACAGTGCCGAGGGAGTGGCAGACTGTAGTGGTGGTTCCCCTATTCAAAAAGGGGGACCAGAGGTTGTGTGCTAATTACAGGGGTATCACACTATTGGAAAGGAGGGTCCGGCCGATAGTCAAGCCTTAGATTCAAGAGGAGCAATGTGGATTCTGTCCTGCTGGTGGAACAACTGACCAGCTCTTTACTCTTGCGGGAATCCTGGACAAGGCTGGGAGTATGCCTATCCAGTCTACATGTGCTTTGTGGATTTGAAGAAGGCGTATGACCGGGTCCCCCGGGAGATCCTGTGGGAGGTGCTGAGGGAGTGCGAGGTGAGGGGGACCCTGCTGAGGGCCATCTAATCTCTGTAAAACCAAAGCGAGAGTTGTGTCCGGGTGCTTAGATGTAAGTCGGATCCGTTTCCAGTGGGGGTTGGTCTTCGCCAGGACTGCGCTCTGTCACCTATCCTGTTTGTGATTTTCATGGACAGGATTTCTAGGCAAAGTCGTGACCATGGCGGAGAGGGTATATGTCTCGGGGGACTAAAGGTTGCGTCACTGCTGTTTGCAGATGATGTGGTCCTGATGGCACCATCGGTTCGTGACCTTCAACTCTCACTGAGTCGGTTCGCAGCCAAGTGTTCAGCAGCTGGAATGAGGATCAGCATCCCCAAATCTGAGGCCATGGTTCTCAGCAGGAAACCCATGGTTTGTACAGTCCAGGTAGAGAACGAGACTCTGTCCCAGGTGGAGGAGTTTAAGTATCTTGGGGTCTTGTTCACGAGTGAGGGAAAGATGGTGAAGGAAATCAGCCAGAGAATCGGAGCAGTTGGGGCAGTATTGCAGTCTCTCTGCCTCATTGTTTGACGAAACGAGAGCTGAGCCAGAAGGCAAAGCTCTCGGTCTACCGAGCTATCTACATTCCTACTCTCACCTATGGTCATGAAGTGTGGGTCATGACCGAAAGAATAAGATCGCGGATACAAGTGGCCGAAATGAGTTTCCTCAGAAGGGTGGCTGGCATCTCCCTTAGAGATGGTGAGAAGTTCAGTCAAACGAGAGAGACTCGGAGTAGCTCCTTCACTTGGAAAGGAGTCAGCTTAAGTGGTTCGGGCATCTTGTGCGGATGCTTCATGAGCGTCTCTCTAGGGAGGTCCTTGTTGCACGTCCCAGGCCAAGGACTAGATGGGGGGATTACATGTCCTCTCTGGCCTAGGAACGCTTCGGGATCCCCCAGGAGGAAGTTGCTATTGTGGCTCTGGAGAGGGAAGTCTGGGGGTCTCTGCTGGAGCTGTTGTCCCCTGGACCCGATTCCGAGGTCCGGAGGTCACATATTTTTGTGAATAGGTCACATGTTTGTGTGAATAGTCACATGTTTGTGTGAATAAGTCACGTTTGTGTGAATAGGTCATATATTTGTGTGAATAGGTCACATGTTTGTGTGAACAGTCACATGTTTGTGTGAATAGGTCACATGTTTATGTGAACAGGTCACATGTTTGTGTGAATAGTCACATGTTTGTGTGAATAGGTCATATATTTGTGTAAATAGGTCACATATTTGTGTGGATAGGTCACATATTTGTGTGAATAGGTCATATATTTGTGTGAATAGGTCACATATTTGTGTGAATAGTCACATGTTTGTGTGAATAGGTCACATGTGTCAACATGGCAGCAGATGGAACACAAAGTGTGTAACTGCTGCTTCGGAGAGTTAGTTAAACACACTCAGAGTACAAACTATATTTCCTTCTTTGTTCCAATTGGAAGGAAGTCGCTGCCTGGAAAGTACTTCGTCTGGGTCCTCATCTCGCTCCCAGAGTCCATTGCTGCTGAGCCCAGCTGGCTGCCAGAACACGTCCAACAGCAGCGGGTCCATGCTGCGCTCCCTCAGGTCAGATTAGTATCCTCACTTCCTTTGAATATACTTCAATGTGGATGTTTTCTTTTTCTCAGTCACCCCGGTGAAGGAGTCATTCAGCTCATTTCTGTGACTGGATCCAAGAGTTTGGGCATCACCCTGGGAGGTGGCTCCAACCGCCCTGATGGCCCTGCAGTCTTCATTCAGGAGGTTCTGTCAGGGGGAGACTGTCACCGGGTAAGAAGGTTTGTTCTTACCCGAAGGATAAGGACAGGAAGGAGTTTGTTCTGTCTTCACTGCACTGTCCTCTGGGAGAGTCTCAAAGTAGTGACCTTGGTACTCTCAAACACGATAACACAACCAGTCAGTCCAACAGAAGTCCACAACAACAGGTGTGTGTCCATGAGAGACAGGAAGGAGTTTGTTGTGTTTTTACTGCACTGTCCTCTAGGAAAGTCTCAAAGTAGTGACCTTTGTGCTCTCCAACATGATAACACAACTAGTCAGTCCAAAGGAAGTCCACAACAACAGGTTTGTGTCCATGAGAGACAGGAAAGAGTTTGTTTTGTCTTCACTACACTAACCTCGAGGAGAGTCTCAAAGTAGTGACCTTGGTGCTCTCAAACACGATAACACAACCAATCAGTCCAACAGAAGTCAACAACAGGTGTGTGTCCATTAGAGACAGGAAGGAGTTTGTTGTGGGACGATATAGCTCGGTTGGTAGAGTGGCTGTGCCAGCAACTTGAGGGTTCCAGGTTTGATCCCCGCTTCTGCCATCCTAGTCACTGCCATTGTGTCATTGGGCAAGACACTTTACCCACCTGCTCCCAGTGCCACCCTTACTGGTTTAAAAATGTAACTTAGATATTGTGTTTCACAATGTAAAGCACTTTGAGTCACTAAAGAAAAGTGCTATATAAATATAATTTACTTCACTTCACTTCACTTCACTTCAAAGTAGTGACCTTGGTGCTCTCAAACACGATAACACAACCAGTCAGTCCAACAGAAGTCCACAACAACATGTGTGTGTCCATGAGAGACAACAATAACAACAACAATAACAGGTGTGTGTCCATGAGAGAAAACAACAACAAGTGTGTGTCCATAATCACTAAAATGATTCCCGGGCGCGGCCACCGCTGCTGCCCACTGCTCCCCTCACCTCCCAGGGGGTGATCAAGGGTGATGGGTCAAATGCAGAGAATAATCTCGCCACACCTAGTGTGTGTGTGACAATCATTGGTACTTTAACTTTAACTTTTTTAATAAGAGACAGGAAGGAGTGTGTTGTGTCTTCACTACACTGTCCTCAAGGAGAGTCTCAAGGTAGTGACCTTGGTGCTCTCAAAAATGATAATACAACCAGTCAGTCCAACAGAAGTCAACAACAAGTGTGTGTCCATGAGAGACAACAACAACAACATGTGTGTCCATTAGAGACAGGAGGGAGTGTGTTGTGTCTTCACTACACTGTCCTCTAGGAGTCTGAAGGTAGTGACCTTGGTGCTCTCAAACATGATAACACAACCAGTCAGTCCAACAGAAGTCAACAACAACAACAACAGGTGTGTGTCCATGAGAGACAACAACAACAACAACAACAGGTGTGTGTCCATGAGAGACAGGAAGGAGTGTGTTGGGTCTTCACTGCACTGTCCTCTGGGAGAGTCTCAAAGTAGAGACCTTCCCAAGTCGCTTGCAGCCAGGGAAAACAATCCAGATTAGAATGAAACAAATGTAAACTTTTCACTCTTAATTGTCTATTTTTGGTCCTCCAATTCATCAAACTTCATCATCAGAACAACCGGTGTCTCCAAGATGTGGCCAAAGTTTGCAATATAGTCTAAAATCGCAAAAGTCTGAGTGTCCACAGTTCTTCTCACATTTTCCAATCATTTGTGGCAAATTTAGGTACTTTGAACATCTGCCAGCCTCTTCCATTTTGTGGATAGACCAGTGCAACACTTACTCCAGTCAGCAGATGTTCTGTTGCCATGCTTCCCAATAGGTAGATATCTTTAACGTTGTTGACAGAAAGGGTCGCCAGGCACTCCTCTTTCCTAAGAGTCTGTCGTGTGTCCAGCAACAACCCTTCCATCAACAGGCAGGTTCACCCGAGCTCCAGATCTTGTCAACTTGGTTGAGAGGGTAGATGATCAATTCCATTGTTTAGATGTTCAAGACGACACGGGAAACTGGGTGCAGGGGCTTTTATTTTCTTATTTTAAGCGCCTCATAAATGGAAGTGGAAGATGATGATAAACAAAGCCAGTTCAATAGGCCTTGGCAGCTGAACATTATGTGATGTACACTGACACAACAGTCATTTCAAAAGACTGAGCAGTGATTGGGCCAAAGATGTGTGATAGTTCCAACACAATGTTGTCTGCCAAGTGACGAAGAAGGGAGTGAGATTGTGCATGTGCAGACCTTTGCAGCTTTGCCACTCAGATTAGCGTAACGTAGAGCGACAACACATTAAGATCAGAGGCTACTGACCCACTTTTTGAGTTAAGTGGTGGAAAGGGACTTATATTATTGTACTGTCAGCTTCTGCCACACTTCAAAATGTATGACCAAGCAACACCTACTTCAAACTTGCTTGCATTTTTTGTGCAGTTCTGTTGTTTCATGTTGCCATGCTAGTGTGAACACTATCCTTCAAACCCTGATGTGTGCACTAAAATCACTGGATGGTCCTGATCTGCCTACTTGGGTTATTTCATGTGAACGCTGCACACAATAGACACACTATAGCATACAAATGACAGAAGACAACTGAAAGCATAGAGAAATTACTGTCTGCTGCTCATTTCTGTGTTTGTGTGCGCCTTAAACTATATTCTGTAAGCCCTTCTCGTTCTCCCAGATAGTAATTATAGAGAAATAACGTAGCAGAAGGACTTTTCATTTAGAAATGTTGAGATTGGTCACGATACGACGCCAAAGTTGTTCAATCAGGCTGTGACTTTTGGAACAGAAGCCGACTGCTTAAGCCAGGGGTGTCCAAACTACAGCCAGCGGGCCAAATGTGGCCTGCGAGACGCCCTGAATCTAATAGGGAATCTTACCCACGGAAGATTAGAGTTATTTTAATAGTTTGACAATTTTGCTGCTGCTGTTATGTCACCATCTAGTGGACATTGTGAGTGTAGAAGTCTCAGTGTGCGTGGGCTCTCTGTGGTCGTAGAGAATCGACGGGACCCGCAGTCCAGGGCTCAACAAAGTCTTTTATTATTTTTATCTTTTCAGCTCAGTGTTCTTTTGCTCGCGGCCTCCTGCTCTCTCGTGTGTCTCGGCTCTCTCATGTGCCTGCTCTCCTCTCTCACCCTCTCATGGCCTTGGCCTCTGCTGATAAAGGAGACAGGTGATTAGATAACCCGCCTCAGCTGGGCAATCCACTCATCTGTCAGCTGCTTCGAAGCCGGTCCATACACATTCCCTTCCCGCAGGAGGCGCGCCGACCACGCCCCCCTCCACAATCTCCACCGCCAGACTCAGGCCGGGAAGCCGTCCAGCCGCGCCCACTCCCCCCCTCCGTAGGAGAGTGGGAGAGGAAGTCGGCCACGGCCATCTGCGCCCCTGGTCTGTGGACCACTCGAAAGTTGTAGAGTTGCAACGCGAGATACCAACGAGTGATCCGCGCGTTAGCATCCTTCATGCGGTGGAGCCACTGGAGGGGTTTGTGGTCCGAGCAGAGGCTGAAGGAGCGCCCTAGCAGGTAATACCGGAGGGCCCCGACCGCCCACTGGATGGCGAGGCACTCCCTCTCCACCGTGCTGTACCTCGCCTCCTGGTCCGAGAGCTTCCGGCTGATGTACAGTACGGGCTGGTCGATGCCCCCCACCCGCTGGGACAGCACCGCTCCCAGCCCTCTGCTCGACGTGTCCGCCTGCAGGCAGAAGGGGATGGAAAAGTTAGGCATGTGCAGGACCGGCTCCTCGCAGAGGGCCGTTTTCACCCTCTCGAACACCTGCTGGCACTGCTCCATCCACCGGACCAGATCTGGAGCACCCTTTCGGGTGAGGTCAGTCAGTGGGCTGGTCAGGTCCCCAAACCGGGGAATAAACCTCCGGTAGTAGCCTGCCAGTCCCAAAAACTGCCTCACCTCTTTTTTAGTCTTGGGGTGTGGGCAGGCCGCAATTGCAATTGTCTTGTCTACTTGCGGGCGCACCTGCCCTCCTCCCAAGTGGTACCCCAGATACTGTACTTCCTTCCGGCCAACCGCACACTTCGCCGGGTTGGCAGTGAGCCCCACCCGCTGCATGTGTTCTTCCCAGCCCACAGCGTTGTCCTTGTCTCCAGCATCATCGCCACCGCGACCTTCATCTGGCTTGCCGCACAAGCGGCCATCAGCGGCTCCCTCAGTGGCCAATTCATGGAAGCCCTTTGCGCCAACAGGAGTGACGCCCAGGACTTGGGCGTAGGACTCACAGGCTACTGAGGTTCTGGCGCCACTCGCCTCCGCCTTCTCGACGGCCACAGATGTGGCCGTTCCGTGGCCATTCCGTGGTCGCCCGTCTCCCCACTGCCACCTGACTCGTCGGGGACGAGTCAGGTGGCAGATGGTTGTCAGCCAGGTCCTGATAGGTGCGATATCTGCATCGTCTTCCTAGGCTTGTCGCAGCTCCTCTATGGACCAACCGCCAAACAGTTTATTTTCTTTTTTCTTGGTCAGGAATATTTTCTCTGGGGACTTTAAGTTATCCCAGTCAGCTGGCGGGGCCTTGTCTACCCCCACTGGACTCAGCATCGCCTGGTTGATGTCAGAGTACAAGTCGCACTGCACAGCCTGGTGACTGACGCTCAACTGAGGAATAGAAGGGCTCTGGAGCTTACAAGGGCAGGACTGACGGCAAGGTCTCCGGGAGAGGCTGCCTGCGTTGCCGTGAAGCTGGCCAGCGCGATGGACGATCTCAAAGTTGTATTTTCCGAGTCTTTCGAGCCACCTGGCGAGTTGCCCCTCAGGTTCCTTCATTCTCGTGAGCCACCGGAGGCTACTGTGGTCGGTGCGAACAGTAAAACGCTTCCCCAGGAGATACTAGCGGAAGTGGAATGGGAAATCCACCACGGCTAGCAGTTCCCTCCGGGTAGTGCAGTAATTTTGTTCAGTTTTGGACAGCTTGCGGCTCCCATAGGCGAGCACACGTTCCACGCCTTGTTGAACTTGCGAGAGGACAGCGCCGATGCCGACGTCGCTGGCGTCTGTGTCCAGTATCATGTCGCCCTGGTCAAGTGGATACCCCAGGATCGGCGCCGTTATTAGCTGACTTTTGAGATCATCAAATGCCACCTGGCATTCCTCAGACCAACGGAACTGGACATGTTTCTTGGTCAGGGCATGGAGAGGCTCTGCAATACAAGCAAAGTTTTTAATGAACCTACGATAGTAAGACGCGAGGCCAACAAAACGGCGGACATCTTTGAGCGACGATGGTGTTGGACACTCCTGCACCTTCCGGACTTTGCCTGGGTCAGTAGCCACACCGTTCTCTGAGACAATGTGACCCAGGTAGGCCACTTGGCGGCGGAAGAGGCAGCATTTTGACGGTTTTAGTTTCAGTTTTGCCTGGTGGAGGCGACTGAAAACCTGCCCCTGGCGCTGCAACATCTGTGGCACATTGCTGCCAGAACAATGATGTCATCCAGATATACAAGGCAGGTCTCCCACTGCATGCCAGCCAGCACACGGTCCATCAAGCGCTGAAACGTCGCTGGAGCATTACACAGTCCAAATGGCATGACATTCCATTCAAACAGTCCATTTTTGGTGCAGAAGGCTGCTGCTTTGCGTGCTCTCGGGGTCAGTTCAACTTGCCAGTAACCGGCCGCAAGGTCCAGTGTGCTGAACACTTGGCAGCAGAGAGGGTGTCCAGCGTATCCTGGATGCGGGGAAGAGGATATGCGTCTTTAACTGTGCAGTCATTAAGTGCTCTATAGTCTATACAGAGACGGTACGTTCCATCTTTTTTACGCACCATCACTATAGGTGAAGCCCAGCTGCTGTTGCTGCGGCGCGCTAATCCTGCCTCCAGAGTCTGTTGTATCTGTTGGTCAGCGTCCTGTTGCTTCTCTGACGCCATTCGGCGTGGTGGTTGTTTGACCGGGACGCCTGGCCAGGTTACAATGTCATGTTGAACCAGGGTGGTCCTGCCGAGGTCAGCGGATCCGGTGGAGAACACGTTGTTGTAAGTACACAGCAGCTGCGCTAGCTGCAGTTGCTCCTCTTTGTTAAGTTCAGTAGCGCTCTCGGTATAGAGATCTTGTAGGTGCTGGGGAACAGAGGGAGGGTTGTTGGCAGCCTGTTCAGGCTGTTTGTAGTCCACAGCGTTTGCAGACTGAAGAACCTTTGCTGGTTGGAGGAACCCCACCATGGCCCCCTTTGTGATGGTTACGGCACTGCTGCCGGGATTGAAGATGCGAAGGGGCATGGTTTTCAACGAAGCCTTTAGTGGGGCTCAGCATTAATTCTCCTTTTAGGTGGATATTGCCTTTTACCACATACTCCTGTCCAGCCTCCAGCACCACAGTCCGGGCCACTCTCACTGCGTGCGCCTTTGGTTTATTTGTGGAGTCAAAATAAGGTACCTCTTCCCTGAAAAGCACGATCCGATGATTTCCAAAGTCGAGACGGGCCTGAGCTTGGGTTAGGAATGGGTGGCCCAGGAGGGCCTCGTCCCCAGCTATATCAGCAACAAGGAAGCAGATGCTCACCTGGCGGTTGTTGATCAGGACAGGTATGTGAGCTACACCAAGCACAGGTATATCGCCAGGCCCAACACCGATCAGAGTCTCCACGGCGGACGACTGAAGTGGAGGACGGACATCCAGATGGATAGCGTCATAATGACGCAGAGGAAAAACACTTTTCCGTGCTCCACTGTCCAAAACAGCACACACTTCTAACCCATACACAACCATGTGAATGCTCATTTCATGACCTTGTGCTTTAAAGGTGAAGTATAGCAGACTTTGAGCTTTGGGGGAACATGGTTGAAGCTTGAGCTCTGGCTGTTTTTCTTGGTGAGGGGAAATTTCTTTTCATGTGACCCAGGCCTGAACAGTTATGACACCGCACCTCATCCCATTTAATGTCTTTATGGCTCCTCCCTTTATATTGTGTGTGACTGTAGCTGGGGGGACTTAAAACCAGCTGATAGGGGCGCTGTAGCAGGCCCTAATTCCTCCTCTTCTGTACCCTCTCTTATTAGGGCAGCACGGGGTCTGTGTTCAGCTATGTCACGAGCTCCAGGGTGCATGAGGCCGGCCACATATGATGCTGCTCGCCTTGTGGTTTCATAACGACGGGCAATGTCAAATGCTTGGGCTAGTGTCTGGGGGTGCTGCTCTATGAGCTTCTGTACAGTGTCCACATCCCCCAGAGCATTAATGAACACTTCAACTCCTATAGCATCCTGCTCAGCATCAGTCCTGTTGCTATAGGCTACTGACACCCCCTCATAGATGTCGTCTCTCAAAACATGAAGAGCTTCACCCGGTTTGCGAGTATGTCGCCTTAATTCAATAGCCACTGCAGCTGCATGCTGTGAAGAGGGACCATATGCAGTTTCCATCTCCTCCACCAGGCGGCAGTAGCCCCACTGGGCTGATCTGGGGTTTCTGTGGATGATGGCCCCAGCTGCACCCACCAGGCAGAACTTCAGCTGAACAGCCATTGTCTTGACGGACCAGTAGTTAGCTTCAGCACAACTCTCAAACCGGTGCAGGAACTCCTTCCAGGGTGTGGGTCTCAAGGTGGGGACTCTCTCCCTTGGATCATAGTCGTCCTCACTCTCTGAAGAAGGCTGATGTAGAGCAGAGCATGGCTTGGCTCCTTGTAATCCTGGCTGCTCACTTTTGCGAAGAGAGCCCATTAGCTTGACACTCGGACTGTGCCCTGGCCCAGGCAAATGTCCATAATTAATGTCTTTAGATGTAGAAGGGCATGTTGTGTCCAGGCAGAGGCAAGTGGAGGCTGGGGGGCCACATGTCTGGGGAGTGCTGTGGATATAACTCTCCTGGTGTGCCCGGGAAAAGGGATTTGAATGTGGCGTTGCAATAGCAGCAGGTGGTGGAATAAAGTTGTCTGGTTAGTGTTTGTGAAAACGTGAGTTACTTTTAATGTCAGCAACATCGCGCTGATGACACCCACTGTCCTCCCCGGACTTTATGAAAGGGTTTGTGCTTGAGAACTTGGGTCGAATGAGCTCACGTGGCACTTTGGCCGCTGCATTCTTCACTCCAGCAGGCTCATCTGCACAATAGGACAGGCTAGAAATGACATAACAACTTGCATTTTCTTCGCTCACATAGTCTGTTTCCCCTTCCACATCACCGTCGTTCATCGTTGGACTTTGAATAGCCGGCACCGCGCTGGCTACGACAGCTAGCATCCGCCATCTTGGCTAGTTTATGCAGGTACACAATTAGCTTCTCGGCTTATTCTTCTGCTTGCTTTCACCTCTGCAGTTTATTTTATCGTCCTTTGCTCACCACTGCCGTTCCATTTACGTGAGAGTGTCCCTTCGTGGTCGCCAATGTTGCACCTTTCCTGCTTCCTGCTCCCAGACCGTAGTCGAAGAGCGCAGGGGAGACACTTCTCCAGGGCCGATGTATGCTCGGGGCAACACCCTTCACTTTACCTGGCAGTGGGTCTCCACAGCGGACGACTTTAGAGTGAATGATGAGTCCGGCGATTAGTTGCAAATCTTGCTTTATTGATTGCTTGCACACAGCCAATCCAACACAAAACAAACTAGTCCCCGCCCGCACTCACGCTACCGCTCCCTTTCTTCTCTCGCCCACACACTCACTGACTTCACTCACCTCACATGCTGTCACCTGTTAAAGGGCCACACACACACATACGCTACTCTCATAACAGACCGTAAAAACAACAACTATAGATTTGACAGAATCTCTGTCAAAAAAATTGTATTATTAAAAAGAAAAGTGTTAGAGGTTTTTCTTTCAACTTATAGTAATATATAATATATATTATAGTATAATAATTCATAGTAATATGCTGTAAATAATATTACCACCGGTCTCCCAAGGGGTCCCCACATCTGCGGTCCCCTCCAAGGTTTCTGGTTGTTCCCATTGGGTTGAGTTTTTTCTTGCCCTGATGTGGGATCTGAGCCAAGGATGGCTTGTCCAGCCCTTTTTAGACGTTTGTGATTAAGGGCTATATACATCAACTTTGATTGATTGAAATCACTTGTTCCCATTTCTGAACTTTGTGAGCTATCTATTCTGTAATGAAAGAAACCAAGTGAGCATAAAGCTTCTCAAACTGGCGCTGAACTGCAGTCAGGGACAGAAAATCTCTTGGCAGGCAGCACATTTGCAAGGCTGCTCCAGCGTCAATCAGTGAGCTAAGAGCAAAGGACTGATGCGCTTACAGAAACTGCAAAGCCAAAGCTGGCAAATGCTGATGGCCTCACGTCTGTCCCAATGATACCTAAAAGCAAGCGGTTCTTGAACACCCTGTACTAATTATTACTAGTAAGTACATTTGATTCATAAAGCGCTTTTCACAGATCAAATCACAAAACGCTGTACAAAACATAGGTGAAGTAAAACAACAATTCAATTAAAACAGCAGCGCAACATCATAAAAAAGATAACAAGTGGATTAAACATGATAGTTAAAAGGTGCTTTAACTAAAAGCTTTACTAAAAAGAGAAGTTTTCAAATGTTTCTTACAAGTGTCAACACAGTCAAGATCACGGAGGGACTGGTGCAAGTTGTTCCAGAGTGTGGGAGCTATAGCCTGGAATGCCAGGTCTCCACAAGTTTTAAAATGGGTTTTTGGAATCTTTAGGAGACCCTGGCCTGAAGACCGGAGGCTGCGCCCTTAAGTGTAGGGGCATAACAAGTCATTGATGTACTGAGGGGCCCCACTATGCAACGCACGAAAAGTCAATACGGAATTTGACTGGAAGCCAATGAAGAATGGATAAAATGGGGGTGATATGGACTGTTCTGGGTGCACTGCTCAAAAGTCTGGCAGCCGCATTTAGATACACCTGGCCTAAAGCCTGGCCCATCAATTCAAACCGTTTCATAGGTTGTTGGCTCTCCAAGGCCTGTTCCTTTAGACCCACCAAGACTTAATGGAGCCGTATGTAATAATGTGGCCAGAAATGGTACTACAATCCATCCATCCATCCATTTTCTACCGCTTATTCCCTTCGGGGTCGCAGGGGGCGCTGTAGCCTATCTCAGCTACAATCGGGTCACGGTCAAAATTCTGTAGTCCCCTCCCACTCTCCCTGACTGAGGTTGCCAGATACGCAGCCGAATCCAGCTGGATGGACTGGGCTACTCCAAGGAACTTCAAACTTCCACTTCCTCTTACAAGGGGTTGAGGTCTGGGACCTTAATAGCTGAATAGACAAGCCTTTTTTAAATAACAAATCTCTAAACAACAGAAATGAGGCTATTTTCAGGAAGAAGTAAATCATGCCTGCGTACAATATCAGAACAATCATATGGTTATTGTCAGCACTATCAAAAAACAAAGACTAAAACCAACTACAACCAACGCTAGCAATGGTTATACTGGTGAAAATAAGTAGAGCATGCTTAGCAGCCTAATGTACGCCCAAAACTAAAGAGGAGACATTTTACCAAGGTATGACTATAGGCTACTGTTTCAAACCTTTCAGATTGCCATATAACTTGGTACATGTAGTCCACAATATGCAAACACCCATGAGGAATTATTTTATTGTGTGATTTGGCTGTCTCCATACGTTTCACATTGTCATGTTGACTAATGTCGAAACCCATTTCCTCAGCGTATCAGCATATTGAGAAGGAAATAGGCACTGGCACTACCCATATCCACATAGCTTTTATTTGTACTAACTATATGTTGTCCTGTCAGTTGGACATACATGCTAACTAGCATATATTTCCCCCGTTAGCATGTGTCCATGTGTCATTGACCGGGTTAGCATGCTAACATTGGTTGCAGGAACATACTATCTTTGTTGACAATATAGTTGACATACCAAATGTACATTTCCATTAATTACAAGTCATAAGAAAAGGTAAATGCCTGATTGGGGGTTAAATCACCAAAATGATTCCCGGGCACGGCCACTGCTGCTGCTCACTGCTCCCCTCACATCCCAGGGGGTGAACATGGGGATTGGTCAAATGCAGAGAGTAATTTCACCGCAACTAGTGTGTGTGTGTGACAATCATTGGAACTTTAACTTTAACTTAACTTACCTATCAAAGAGGAAATGAGTAAGTTTGGCGTCACATGAAAAAATGGTCTCCGTCTTTCAAAGGCATCCCCGATACAAATCCTGGTTTTGTTCCTGGCTTTGTCATGAATAAGTTGAGAATGGTAACTTTTAGATGGACTACGGTCTGACATGTTTAGTAACTTTACCAGTTGCAGTAGCCAGACCAACCTGGATGTGACACACTCACAGACTTTCTAATTGGTCAAATGGTAGATAACGGGACATCAAAATGAAAACAATAACAATATTTTGGGGCTGTAAATCTAATTTTGAAATTATCATATGAACTACTGTTATCAGTTATAGAGGTATTAGAAAAGAAGATGATTTATTAATGACGTATCAGGACCATTTGACATATGGCTCCTTTAAGTCTTTGTATGTTTGTCTTGGTTGTATAGGATGGACGTTTAAGACCTGGAGATCAGCTGATTGCTATAAGCAAAGAGTCTCTCATAGGTGTCACCCACGAGGAGGCCAGAAGTATGCTGAACAAAGCCAAGTCCAGGTGGGTGGATCCTGGATTCCAATCAGTTGTTGTTCATTTCACCTCTTCTGTTTCCAGTCAGGAAAACACGGTGGAGATTGCTTTCATACCTGGTAAAGGACTTTTCCCAAGCAGCACGTCTCTCCACAATGGTGTCCAGCGAGCAGCCAGCAACAACTACAATTCTGGACGCCTAAAAGTCCACATCCGATCGCCGGAGGTAGGCTCACATTTCTAGGCGTGGCTCTGCTAATAAAGCACAGGTGTAGGCTGACTGCACGTAAAGTAACATATATATATATATATATATATATATATATATATATATATATGTATATATATATATATATATATATATATATATATATATATATATATATATATATATACATATATATATATATATATATATATATATAATGTGTGTGTGTGTGCGTGTGTATATATATGTATGTGTCTGTGTATATATGTATATGTGTGTGTGTATATATATATATATATATATGTATATATATGTATGTATATATATATATATATATATATATATATATATATATATATATATATATATATATATATATATATATATATATATATTTATTTATTTTTTGTCCTGTCCAGCTTCTCAGGCAAATCATATAGTTTATGTAGATGCCCATATCATGTGTATGTCTATATATATGTGTGTGTATGTATATATATATATATATATATATATATATATATATATATATATATATATATATATATATATATATATATACATATACATATACATATATGTGTATATATGTATATAGTTATGTATATATTTATGTGTATATATGTACATATGTATATGTATATATATATGTGTATGTATATGTATATATGTATGTATATATATATATATATATATATATATATATATATATATATATATATATATATATATATATATATATATATATATACATATATATATATACATATGTGTATATATTTATGTGTATATATGTATGTATATAGGTGTCTATGTATATACATATATAAATGTGCCCATTTCATATTAATATCCATCCATCCATCCATTTTCTACCGCTTATTCCCTTCGGGGTCGCGGGGGGCGCTGGAGCCTATCTCAGCTACAATCGGGCGGAAGGCGGTGTACACCCTGGACAAGTCGCCACCTCATCGCAGGGCCAACACAGATAGACAGACAACATTCACACTCACATTCACACACTAGGGCCAATTTAGTGTTGCCAATCAACCTATCCCCAGGTGCATGTCTTTGGAGGTGGGAGGAAGCCGGAGTACCTGGAGGGAACCCATGCAGTCAAGGGGAGAACATGGAAACTCCACACAGAAAGATCCCGAGCCTGGGATTGAACCCCAGATTACTCAGCACCTTCGTATTGTGAGGCAGACGCACTAACCCCTCTCCCACCGTGCTGCCCTCATATTAATATAGTGGATATATATATTTAATATTAGTGGATATTAAGAAGATGTGAAAGTTGGACTCCTATGTTATTTACTTCCGTGACGACCTCCTTAAAGTTTTGTAATCATTTGGAAATATCAAGCATCTAAAATGTGCCAAACGTGGATACGTGTAGAGAGAGAGTTTTGCATTTTTCCCTTATGCTGTGACGATCTGTCACTTCATTTCTGTTAGTTTTCCTTGTTTTTGTATTTACTTCCTATCAGTGCTCTTATTTTGGTTTCCACTTCCTGCTTGTTCCGCTGAGCACTGTTGGTTCACTCACCTGCTGTTGATTGGCAGCTGGTCCACACCTGCGGCCAATTAACATGTATCCTATTTATGCCTTGTCTCGAGCACTCCTCAGTGCTCGAAGATTGCCTTATGTTTGGAACGCTTACATGCAAGACTGCTTCTTTTCCCTCTCTGTTTTGAGTAATAAAACTCATCTTACCTTCTCATCATCTGCTGGTTCCTGCATCTTGGGGTCTCAAAAACTGCAGCCATGCGAGTTCCTAACACATGCATTGTAATAAATGGTTGTAATTCTGATTTTTTTTAATAATATCCACAAAGTTCAGTGAGCAGGTGGTGTTATGCGTCACCATGTTTGTTGACTTTTTGTTTTGTTTGCATTTTTTTGTGCGCCATGACTAGGGAAGATTGTTTAGATTAGGTCAAATAAGTATATGCTGTGCTGTGTTCAATTCAAATCACAATTAGGGGTCATTGACCTGATTTACTCACTTTGTCCACAAAACGGCAACAGGATTGTAGCAAGAAACTTGTCAGATATTTTAAATGTATTGGAAAACGCCAAATTCCTTATGAGACACATGACGTCTCGCAAGCTAAATTGAAGACGCATCTGTTGGTGTTAGGGATGTCCAATAATGGCTTTTTTTGCCGATATCCGATATTCCGATATTGTCCAACTCTTAATTACCGATACCGATATCAACTGATACCGATATATATAGTCGTGGAATTAACACATTATTATGCCTAATTTTGTTCTGATGCCCCGCTGGATGCATTAAACAATGTAACAAGGTTTTCCAAAATAAATCAACTCAAGCTATGGAAAAAAGTGCCAACATGGCACTGCCATATTTATTATTTAAGTCACAAAGTCCATTATTTTTTTAACATGCCTCAAAACAGCAGCTTGGAATTTGGGACATGCTCTCCCTGAAATAATCCTGATACCCACTACAACTATGGAAAACACTGTACTTTTACTTTCACAAAGTGCATTTTTTTTTTTTTAAACATGCCTCAAAACAACAGCTACAAAAACAATGAAGGCACACAGCTTCAGTCCAGAGTATACTATAAACTGGGCTCAATCTGCCCTGTTCTTAACGTATTCGTATGAGTAACAAAAATATGCAAATAAAAACAAGGCACAAGAATAAAAAACTGCTTCAGTCTAGAATAGTAGATAACACAGCCATCCTTTAAAGTGCATGAACATTAATAAAACTGCTTCAGTCTCGACTAGTAGAAAACACAGCCATCCTTTAAAGTGCACGGGGAAAAAAGGTACAAAACATAAATAAAACAGCTTCACTCAGTCCAGACTATTAGTCTATTTATGCAACAGATGAAGCTCAAAGAGTGAGCTAATTCTTTTTCTCCTTGTCATCACGTGTGAGAGGTAGACTTTTCTGAATGAAAACAAGCATCTGCAAGGGGTTCTGGGTATTTGTTCTGTTGTGTTTATGTTGTGTTTATGTTGTGTTACGGTGCGGAAGTTCTCCCGAAATGTGTTTGTCATTCTTGTTTGGCGTGGGTTCACAGTGTGGCGCATATTTGTAACAGTGTTAAAGTTGTTTATACGGCCACCCTCAGTGTGACCTGTATGGCTGTTGATCAAGTATGCTTGCATTTGCTAGTGCGTGTGTCAAGCCGTAGACAGTATGTGACTGGGCCAGTACACAAAGGCAGCACCTTCAAGGATTAATTGCCGCTCTGTACATCTTCCTGCGTCCGTGTAGACAGCGGCGTTTTAGAAAGTCACAAATTTTAATTTTGGAAACCGATACCGATAATCTTGAAACCGATACCGATAATTTCCGATATTACTTTTTAAAGCATTTATCGGCCGATAATATTATCGGACATGCCTAGTTGGTGTTTTGTGTAGAGAATCACACTTGAATTTAATTCAAAGAGTTTGTCGAGGAGAAGCCAACTAAACCATCTCTCTCCATTTTCAAGAAGAAAGGAAAATAAGAAGTACAAGTGGAAAGCTTTTAAAGATAGTATGGAGTGGAAATACTGCCAAAACACCACGAAAACACAAAAATGTTTTTTACTCACACCCAACGATTCGTAAGTAAAAAAAAAAATGTTTTCGTCGAGGTAAAACTTTTGGCAGTAATTATCCACCTCGCCAAGACCACTCATACCACACCACCTTAGCCGCGATTACCCTTTAGAGCACAGCTGAAGTTACTTTTCAAATAAAAAGGTTAGATGTTTGTTCCTCTGCTCCTTACTCTCATAAAAATAGCAATAATTATCAATTTGGAGCGATATGGAACACAGACTTTTCAGCCCTAATATAAACCTTCAGGTCTGCATGGTTGACGTCTCCTGCAATGATTAGAAAGTGTGATTGCTAAACTAAGAAAAAACTGAACTCGTTTTCAGTTGAACTGTCTTGCGATGAGTCACAAGTGTTTCATTCCTTTGCAGATCTGTGCAGAGGAGCCGTCCTCCGTGTCCTCCTCTTCTCCTGACGTCTGTCCACCGGATGACCATGTTTCAGGTTTCTGCCATGACCCATAAGAACCCAGATCCAATGGTTTTAAAACTTTTTTTTATTTTGCGTTCACAATCCTTATGTAAGACAAACACGTTTTTCTTTTTTATACATTCTAAATCATAAATAAACACTAGCAAGTGTCAGCTAACAATGGCGCCAATGTGGGTCGCTCTATTTCGCTTATAAAACATCCATCTGTCACGTCGGCATTTTCGCAGCTTACTGCAGGGTCGTTCTCCCAGAAATGCAGACGGACTACTCCGGACAAGGCGTGCAGGTAAAAACATGATTTGTTCCTCAAGAAATCCTACACATTACAAAAGACAGGAACCAAACAAAAGGAAAGTGTGCCGTTCGCACGAGAAGCTAAAGAACAAAAACTTAGCGCAGGAAACATAGAAGCTAACACTTAGCATGGACTATAGACAAGGCAAAACTCACGTTGACAGGTGCATGTAGCAAACACTTAGCATAAACTCGAAACAAGACATGAACCTATGTGACTGTTGCATACAGCAAACAATGACGCCACGCTGAGCGTGGCGAGCAAGGTGAATAAATAGCTCTCTGATTAGTGGTTGACAGCAGCTGAGCGTGGGACCACTAACCAGAGGCAGGTGAACCCAATTAATCCCCATGGTGACCAAAATAAACCCAGGAGTGCACAAACAGGAACTAAGGGAGTCGAAAACTAACAGAACATAACAAAACATGATCCGGACCATGGATCATGACACCATCAAGGTTGTATATACACACTGTAAGTATAGATGTAGTATCTAGTAACATGCATAATAACATTTAATATATACATGATGTAAGTATAGATGTAGTATCTAGTAACATGCATAATAACATTTAATATATACATGATGTAAGTATAGATGTAGTATCTAGTAACAGGCATTATAACATTTAATATATACATGATGTAAGTATATATGTAATGTAGTAACATTCATATTAACATTTAATATAGACATGATGTAAGTATATATGTAATGTAGTAACATTCATAATAACATGTAATATATACATGATGTAAGTATATATGTAATGTAGTAACATTCATAATAACATGTAATATATACATGATGTAAGTATATATGTTATGTAGTAACATTCATAATAACACGTAATATATACATGATGTAAGTATATATGTAATGTAGTAACATTCATAATAACATGTAATATATACATGATGTAAGTATATATGTCATGTAGTAACATTCATAATAACAAGTAATATATACATAATGTAAGTACATATGTCATGTAGTAACATTCATAATATGTCATGTAATGGCTGCTGGTGGCAGGAGCTCTGTGCTCAGGTGTCAACCTTTCGTATTCCTGATGTTTCCCTCTTGTTTTCATGTGGGTTTTTTTGCCTTTTGGTTTGGGACCCTTTGGGACTGTGTGACAAGGGGTGGCACTTTCCTGACTTCTGCAGTGCTTTTTGTGAACTTCTGGATCTGCCTCCTGGGAGCCTTTCGGCCATGGAGAGCAGCTGCTGGGTCTCTGCCACACCAGAGTCCGTTTGGAGAGACTGGAGGAGATGCGGATGAAGAGACAGGGCTGCAGAGTTTGGAGAGACTGGAGGAGATGCGGATGAAGAGACAAGGCTGCAGAGTTTGGAGAGACTGGAGGAGATGTGGATGAAGAGACAGGGGTGCAGAGTTTGGAGAGACTGGAGGAGATGCGGATGAAGAGACAGGGGTGCAGAGTTTGGAAAGACTGGAGCAGATGTTGATAAAGAGACAGGGCTGCAGAGTTTGGAGAGAATGGAGGAGATGTGGATGAAGAGACAGGGATAATGAGTTTGGAGAGACTGGAGGAGATGAGGATGAAGAGACAGGGGTAAAGAGTTTGGAGAGACTGGAGGAGATGTCGATGAAGAGACAGAGCTGCGGAGCTGGACAAGCTTCACATTGTCTTGGCTGAATGAGCAGGTATCGGACATCCTCGCTCATCCATGCGGACTGGACACTGGCCGAGAGTTAGTGGGCGGCTGAGGGTGAAGTCGGCTCTCTTGGTTGCTTTGTTGGGTCGGCTCCTGTCTCTGGCCATGCTCCCCCCACCCCAGCAGACAATGGCATGGAACACAGCAAAGGCCACCACAGTGTATATGTTTTTCTGTTGTTGTAGTTTTACCTTTGTAGCTGTGTGTAGTAGTGGCTCTGGTCTCTTAAAGGCCTACTGAAATGCGATTTTCTTATTTAAACGGGGATAGCAGGTCCATTCTATGTGTCATACTTTATCATTTCGCGATATTGCCATATTTTTGTTGAAAGGATTTAGTAGAGAACATTGACGATAAAGTTCGCAACTTTTGGTCGCTGATAAAAAAAGCCTTGCCTCTACCGGAAGTAGCAGACGAGTAGCGTGACGTCACAGGTTGTGGAGCTCCTCACATCTGCACATTGTTTACAATCATGGCCACCAGCAGCGAGAGTGATTCGGACCGAGAAAGCGACGATTTCCCCATTAATTTGAGCGAGGATGAAAGATTCGTGGATGAGGAAAGTGAGAGTGAAGGACTAGAGGGCAGTGGGAGCGATTCAGATAGGGAAGATGCTGTGAGAGGCGGGTGGGACCTGATATTCAGCTGGGAATGACTAAAACAGTAAATAAACACAAGACATATATATACTCTATTAGCCACAACACAACCAGGCTTATATTTAATATGCCACATATGAATCCCGCATAAGAAACACCTCCCCCCACCCGTCCATATAACCCGCCAATAAAACTCAAACACCTGCACAACACACTCAATGCCACAGCCCAAAGTACCGTTCACCTCCCCAAAGTTCATACAGCACATATATTTCCCCAAAGTCCCCAAAGTTACGTACGTGACATGCACATAGCGACATAGCGGAAGCCGCAGCTGCATGCGTACTCACGGTACCGCGTCTGCGCATCCAACTCAAAGTCCTCCTGGTAAGAGTCTCTGTTGTCCCAGTTCTCCACAGGCCTATGGTAAAGCTTGACTGTCATCTTTCGGAAATGTAAACAATGAAACACCGGCTGTGTTTGTGTTGCTGCAGCCGCCCGCAATACACCGCTTCCCACCTACAGCTTTCTTCTTTGCTGTCTCCATTGTTCATTGAACAAATTGCAAAAGATTCACCAACACAGATGTCCAGAATACTGTGGAATTTTGCGATGAAAACAAACGACTTAATAGCTGGCCACCATGCTGTCCCAAAATGTCCTCTACAATCCGTGACGTCAATGCAGCTGAGATAGGCTCCAGCACCCTGCGCGACCCTGAAATGGACAAGTGGTAGAATTGGATGGATGGAAGGGTTCCCCCCCGCCCCCATGTGTTTTCCTGTTTCTCACCTTTTTTGTAAGGTGCGCCGGAAGTTGGCAGACCCCTCAGCGATCCTGTTCTGTCTCCCTGTAATGTTTGTCTGATCTTGAATGGGATTGTGCTGAAAATCTTAATTTTGGGGATTAATAAAGTATTTCTGATTCTGATTCACTAATACTTGTTAATATTCAGGTCACCACATGTAAATGGAGTATTGTTGGCGCTGTTTAGATGGTTTTAGAGGACAACATCAGCTACATTGTTAGCCACCTCTTACTTGCCATATTTTACGACTTAGAATGCACAAAACAGAAAACTGTATGTGTTCTTGTCTTACATAAGGATACTATTCTGCTTTAAAATAAAATGCAGGTGGAACACAAAGACATTTATGTTTATTTTTCTAAAATACAACTAATGAGATACATTTTAATAACATGGATGATACTAAAAGAAGACCAAAACATTCATGTGAATAACATGGAAGATACTAAAAGAAGACAACACATTAATTTAAATAACATGGAAGATAATACAAGAAGACCGAAACATCCATAATAATAATAATAATAATAGATTTTATTTGTAAATCCACTTTACATTGAACAAACAATCTCAAAGTGCGACAGTGCATTTAAAAAAAACAAAAACAAAGCTAGAACAACAAATAGCTGCCCCCAACGAGTAAAATAAATAGTAAAATTAAATAAAAACTAGAACAGCCTAAAAGCTAGAACTAGCACACATAAATCTATCAAAAGGCTTTTTTAAATTGGGCAAGACACTTCACCCCTTGCTCCTGATGGCTGCTGGTTAGCGCCTTGCATGGCAGCTCCCGCCATCAGTGTGTGAATGTGTGTGTGAATGGGTAAATGTGGAAATACTGTCAAAGCGCTTTGAGTACCTTGAAGGTAGAAAAGCGCTATACAAGAATAACCCATTTATCATTTATTTATTTAAAAAGAAGGTTTTTTAAGCCTTTTTTATAAGCACCCACAGTCTGTGGTGCCCTCAGGTGGTCAGGGAGAGTGTTCCACAGACTGGGAGCGGCGGAGCAGAAAGCCCGGTCTCCCATGGTTCGGAGCTTTGTCCTCGGAGGTTAGCCTGTCCGGAGCGGCGGCGTCGTGTGGAGGATTTGGGGGTGAGCAGTTCTTTGAGGTAGAGAGGGGCATTTCCATGGAGGCACTGGTGAGTTAGTAATGAGAATTTGTATTCAAGCCTGAGTGGAACAGGAAGCCAGTGAAGGGATTTGAGAACCGGTTTGATGTGGTCGTATTTCCGCGCTCTCATCATGTTAATAACATGGAAGATACTACAAGAAGACCAAAACATTCATTTGAATAACATGGAAGATACTAACAAAAGTAAATAATCCTCATCATCCCCTCCCCCGCCCTCTCCAGGTCATGCAAGTGATGATCACTTTCACTTTCACTTCTGTCCAGGTTGGCTCCAGCAGAGATCCAAAGCCAAGATCACGCTGGACCCCGACATCCGTCTCAAGTCAGACAGGTTACATCTGGTGAGTCACTACAAGTCAGACATGTTACATCTGGTGAGTCACTACTAAGTGCACAAATCTAATCCCAATAGTAGTTAGCAGGTGGGGAGAGGAAGAAAATGAAGAATTAGGATAGGATTTGAAAGAGAAAGTATTGAAATGTGCCTCAGGAGAAGCAGCATCTTTGTGTTGTGTGGGGGAAGTCTGCCCAGTGTGCTGACTTGCAGGCCCTGACATTGGTCTGTTTGCAACTTCCTCATAGTCACATTTTTTCATGCAAAAATGATAAATGTTATAAAACCATTGGCGGTCAACACGTAGAAAATCAGTCCAAGAGAAGCAAGGGACAATTTGCAGTCATGTGACAGCTAACGTAAGCTAACCAAACTGCTATTATTAGCTAACACCCAAAGCTTTGGGTTTGCGTACGTAGGTAATTATGTAGGAGAAGCCATGATAAAGTGTGTAACATAGTTAGCACCCTCTAGGCATCTGTGTGAATGGTGCAAAGTATTGTGGTGACACGTAGTTAGCGCCCCCTAGGCATCTATGTGAATGGTGCAAAGTGTTGTGGTGACACATAGTTAGCGTCCTCTAGGCCAGTGTTTTTCAACTTTTTTTGAGCCAAGGCACAATTTTTGCGTTGACAAAAATCCGGAGGTACACCACCAGCAGAAATCATTAAAAAAGGAAACTCAGTCGACAGTAAAAAGTCGTTGTCGCAATTGTTGGATATGACTTTAAACCATAACCAAGCATGCATCAATATAGCTATTGTCTCAAAGTAGGTGTACTGTCACCACCTGTCACATCACCCCCTGACTTATTTGGACTTTTTTTTGCTGTTTTCCTGTGTGTAGTGTTTTAGTTCTTGTCTTGCGCTCCTATTTTGGTGGCTTTTTCTCTTTTTTTTGGTATTTTCCTGTAGCAGTTTCATGTCTTCCTTTGAGCGATATTCCCCGCATCTACTTTGTTTTAGCAATCAAGAATATTTCAGTTGTTTTCATCCTTCTTCGTAGGGACATTGTAGATTGTCATGTCATGTTCGGATGTACATTGTGGACGCCGTCTCTGCTCCGCAGAAAGTCTTTGCTGTCGTCCAGCATTCTGTTTTTGTTTACCGGTACTTTGTAGCCAGTTCAGTTGTAGTTTCGTTCTGCATAGCCTTCCCTAAGCTTCAATGCCTTTTCTTAGAGGCACTCACCCTTTGTTTATTTTTGGTTTAAGCATTAGACACCTTTTTACCTGCACACAGCCTCCCGCTGTTTGCAACATCTACAAAGCAATTAGCTACCGGCTGCCAACTACTAGTATGGAAGAGTATTACACTGCCGAGCTCAACAACAACACATCATTTGCAGACTATAATTACTGGTTTGCAAAAAAACATTTTTAACCCAAATAGGTGAAATGACATAATCTCCCACGGCACACCAGACCGTATCTCACGGCACACTAATGTGCCGCGGCACAGTGGTTGAAAAACACTGCTCTAAGCATCTGTGTGAATGGTGCAAAGTGTTGTGGTGACACATAGTTAGCGTCCTCTAGGCATTTGTGTGAATGGTGCAAAGTGTTGTGGTGACACATAGTTAGCGCCCTCTAGGCATCTGTGTGAATGGTGCAAAGTGTTGTGGTGACACATAGTTAGCGTCCTCTAGGCATTTGTGTGAATGGTGCAAAGTGTTGTGGTGACACATAGTTAGCGCCCTCTAGGCATCTGTGTGAATGGTGCAAAGTGTTGTGGTGACACGTAGTTAGCGCCCTCTTGGCATCTGTGTGAATGGTGCAAAGTGTTGTGGTGACACGTAGTTAGCGCCCCCTAGGCATCTGTGTGAATGGTGCAAAGTGTTGTGGTGACACGTAGTTAGCGCCCCCTAGGCATCTGTGTGAATGGTGCAAAGTGTTGTGGTGACACGTAGTTAGCGCCCCCTAGGCATCTGTGTGAATGGTGCAAAGTGTTGTGGTGACACGTAGTTAGCGCCCCCTAGGCATCTGTGTGAATGGTGCAAAGTGTTGTGGTGACACATAGTTAGCGCCCCCTCGGCCTCTGTGTGATTAGTGCACAGTGTTGTGGTGACACGTAGTTAGCGCCCCCTCGGCGTCTGTGTGATTAGTGCACAGTGTTGTGGTGACACATAGTTAGCGCCCCCTAGGCATCTGTGTGAATGGTGCAAAGTGTTGTGGTGACACATAGTTAGCGCCCTCTAGGCATCTGTGTGAATGGTGCAAAGTGTTGTGGTGACACATAGTTAGCGTCCTCTAGGCATTTGTGTGAATGGTGCAAAGTGTTGTGGTGACACATAGTTAGCGCCCTCTAGGCATCTGTGTGAATGGTGCAAAGTGTTGTGGTGACACGTAGTTAGCGCCCTCTTGGCATCTGTGTGAATGGTGCAAAGTGTTGTGGTGACACGTAGTTAGCGCCCCCTAGGCATCTGTGTGAATGGTGCAAAGTGTTGTGGTGACACGTAGTTAGCGCCCCCTAGGCATCTGTGTGAATGGTGCAAAGTGTTGTGGTGACACGTAGTTAGCGCCCCCTAGGCATCTGTGTGAATGGTGCAAAGTGTTGTGGTGACACGTAGTTAGCGCCCCCTAGGCATCTGTGTGAATGGTGCAAAGTGTTGTGGTGACACATAGTTAGCGCCCCCTCGGCCTCTGTGTGATTAGTGCACAGTGTTGTGGTGACACGTAGTTAGCGCCCCCTCGGCGTCTGTGTGATTAGTGCACAGTGTTGTGGTGACACATAGTTAGCGCCCCCTAGGCATCTGTGTGAATGGTGCAAAGTGTTGTGGTGACACATAGTTAGCGCCCCCTAGGCATCTGTGTGAATGGTGCAGTGTTGTGGTGGCACATAGTTAGCACCCCCTAGGCATCTGTGTGAATGGTGCAAAGTGTTGTGGTGACACATAGTTAGCGCCCCCTAGGCATCTGTGTGAATGGTGCAAAGTGTTGTAACACGGATGCCTAGGGGGCGCTAACTCTGAAAACACATTTCATAGGATTAAAATGTGTCTTTTACACCTGGAAGGAATAGACACACTTACTTTGTGCACTTAAAATTGCATATACACATATCTCTAATGTGTGACTGCCATCTACTGGTAACACTTATCATTACACTATGTACCAAATAAAATAGCTTCGAGGTCGGTAAGCACAACCATAATATATATATATATATATGCATATGTTTGTATATATATATATATATATATATATATATATATATATATATATATATATAAATACACACACACATATCCCACTGATCCCAGTACACATAAGCAGGTACATAAGCAGTAGAAAAGTTTGTTTTGCATGATAGGTCCCCTTTAGACCCCAAATGAAGAACCCCTAACCCAAATTAAGAACTTTCAGTTTTGATTGATTTAGGCGGTGCCGGTGGACCAAAGCGGTAGTGTTTTGCCAGAAGAAGACCACATTTCCCATGGGCACTAGCGCGTCAAACTGATATGATGTAATATTGTCACAAATATTAGTCTCCATGCTGATGATGAATAGCAGACACTATCAAGAAGTGATCTTGGATTGTTCTACAAACATGACGCTACTACCAGGAATGTATCGGGGCGGATGCAGATCCGAAGGAAGGAAAGAGTTATTTTGAAGGAAGTAGTGTGGAACTGCAAACTATCAGGCTGGTGGCTATTTACTGCTACCACACAAAATTCTGATAGCTAACATTAGCATTATCATTTTTGATTTAAGCATGGAAAGTCACCCACTAGTTTAGCAGGAACAGAGCCAGGGCAGCATCGATCTGAAATCCCTCCTCATCTTTGAGCTCATGCCAGCGAGTGAAAGCCGGGACAATGTTGATCCTGACTGTCCTTTTTCTTTTTTTCTGTTCTCCTTTAGACAAAACTTTGTTTCTTTGGTTGTTTTGGAGCTTCGGCCAGTAATTGCACGTAGGCGTTCTTCTTCTTCTTTTAGGCGTTCATGTCAACTTCCGTCTTTTTAACGAATGGTAGATTTTTGAGTGGCAGGGTTCCTGCACCCCTCCTCAAAGTCAGTAAGTGCCAGTGAGAGCCCTCAGGCCAGGACACAGGTGTCATTCACCTAGTTGTGTCATCCCAAATGTTATGGAAATACTTTATGAAGGTTGAAAAGTGACTTCAATCATTTGAACTTTGTGGAGACTAAGGTATTGTTCCTTGAATGATCATTCAACTGTTGTTGGACTGGTGTTCTCTGAAGGAGTTGGTGTCATCACGCCACATTCACCTGCTGTTCTTTGTCACTTAAGACCTTGCGAGGACATTACTGTCACCTGTTCATGAAGCTTTCAACTCCTATGACGTCAATAATCCCTTCTTTGAAAGAGTTCAATCTGTAGGTTGTAAGTACCAAGTACTCTTTTGTTCTCCTGATTCAGTTATTCCAATTGAACAATAATAATGTCAGCACAATTCTCTGCTCTTGTGTTGTTACCATGTGGAAAAACTTGTTGTAGTTCAACAGAACGTAACCCCTCCCCCATTCGATTGATCTCAACTTTGAATATTGTGATATTGCACATTTTAATCGCTTGATAGTTCTGGTGTTAAGTCCTCATCTCATGGATTCACATTTGTTTCCTCCTTCCGACGAAGAAAAAAGAATGAAGACTTCTGCGGCTTGGTTTTCACCCTCAGCCCCGAGGGCCCGTCTCATTGAATTATTGATCTTGCAATCTGACTCTGCCTGTTCTATTACTTTGGTATTTTGCACCACTTGGTGTCAGCTCTTTTCTCTCACGGCTCTCCACTTTCACTGCTACCTTGTTGTCCGTCTGCATGTCTCAGCACTCGGTGATTGTTGTTGCCGTGTCTAGTTCCCGCTTCAACACAGGTCTTTGACTGTTTACCAATAAAAAAAACTAACAAAAACATAAGTATTCACAGCCTTTGCTTGATACTTTGTTGATGCACCTTTGGCTTCAATTATAGTCTTTGGGCAGTTTCACGCAGCAACTCCTCTCAAGCTCCATCAGGTTGAAGGAAAAGTCTTGGACTATGGACAGACCCATCTCCAGAAATGTTCAATACAATTCATCAAATATCTGAGAGGCCACTGTTGCGCTTGACCAGTCTTCCTCTCAGGGAATAAAACACACACCCAAGTTCTTTTGGATGACATATATGTTGAGTAAAAAGGACCACTGAGACAGTACAGTACTTGGGCAAGTTTTACAAAGCTTTAGAAGACCAGTCCTCACAACACAACTATAGCATCGCCCAGAGAGGTCTAAAAATAAGACAAAAGAAGTCTCTTATAGTGAGAAGGCAGCCCCCCCCCCCCCCCCCCCCCCCCCCCCCCCCCCCTTACAGAGAGGGATGCACCTGCTGATAAGAAGAGGGAGCGTGTCCTTAATGGAACGGAACTGAATCAAACCTCCCTTTTGATGAGTGATTGATCATGTTTGTGCAAGACACTGGACGCTCCAGGACCAAATATGGAAATCAAAAACAGATAATAAGGCAACGGAAGTATAGCGGCCGCACGAACATCTCCTGAGTGGAAAAGTACCAATAGCATGATCACACAATACAATGTTACACTAAAGCATCAAAGTGTATAAAAAATATACGCATTCTCCACACCACTTCCAGACATTCACACACTTTGTCCAAAAGACGCTCCTTTGATATCTTGGCTGTGTGTATAGGATCACTGCTCTGAATGGTGAACCACCGTCCCAATCCGGGGTCGCAAGTCTTCTGTAGCAGGTTTTCCTCCGGAATGTCTTGGTGCGGACTCTGCATTGGTCCGTTGTGGTTTAGAGGGAGTCGTGCCGGAAGGCAAAGCTCTCCATTTATGGGTCCTACCTTCACCTATGGCAGGGGTCAGCAACCCAACATATTGGACCAAAAATACAAAAAACAAATCTGTTTGGAGCCGCAAAAAGTTAAAAAGTAAGTGTTATAATGAAGGCAACACATTAAGTACGTATCTCAGAGGGTGAGATAACTCCTGGAAATGACCGGCTTAAAACTGCCAAAGTTATGTGCCCAAGTTAAAGGAATTGGCAATAAATTCTAATGGATTCATTACAATCTTTGCAAGCTGGGTAATGTTTGCTGTGGTCTGGAACAACATGGCACACAATCAGAAATGCAGCCAATATTACATACAGATAATGTGTCATGAGACATGCAAATATAAATTAAATACACATTAAGAAATTAAATGTGCTCAAATATACCTACAAACGAGGCATAATGATGCAATATGTACACACAGCTATCCCAAATAGCATGGATTATTAGCACTCCACACAAGTCAATAACATCAACAAAGTTCAGCTTTGTGCATTCACGCACAGCATAAAAGGTTTGGTGAAAAAAGGAGACAAAGAAGGAGTGACATAAAACATGTTTATCTGTGGCAGCGACGGAGAAATTTGTACATGTAAACAAACTAAGGTGAGTTCAAGGACCACCGAAAATAGTAGGACTAAACGGCGCTGGCCAAATAATCTCATCAGTGAAGTATAAACACAAACATATTAAACAGTGTGATGTCTAACAATTAGGAAGGTTGGTGATTTTTGTTTGTCCTCCTCCAGAAACATTATTAAAACAACAAATATATTTCCCCCATCTTTTTCCATTTTTGAAAAAGCTCCAGGGAGCCACTAAGGGCGCATGCGGGTTGCCGACCCCCGGCCTTTTGTGATGAGCTTTGGCTCGTGACAAGATGGACAAATGAGTTTCCTGCGTAAGGTGGCGAGGCTCTCCCTAGGAGATCAAGTCACAAGCTCTGTCGTCCGCGAGGAACTTGGAATTGAGCCCCTTCAAGTCAGAAGACTGCTGACTTTTTCTGTGTTAGATACACAACCTGAATATCTGCATTTCACCTGGACAGGTTGCACAGGAATGTAAGGATCTGTTGGTCTGTTGCAGGCTCTCTCCTTCCTTGGTTTGGATGTGACAGATGAGAAAAGGAAGAAGTTGCAACAGAGTCTGACCACAGACCCACAAGGCACCGTGGCCTATGGCGGTATGAGCACACACACACACACACACACACACACACACACACACACACACACACACACACACACACACACACACACACACACACTTGAAGTTACAACAGAGTCTGACCAAAGACCCACAAACCACTACAAACTTTATATATAACAAAAAAATTATAAAAAAATCTATATATATATATACATATATATATATATATATATATATATATATATATATATATATATATATATATACACATACATTATATATATATATATGTATGTATATATATATATATATATATATATATATATATATATATATATATATATATATATATATATATATATACATATATATAAATATATACATATATATATATGCATATATATATATATATATATATATGTATATATATATGTATATATATATATATATATATATATATATATATATACACATATATATGCATATATATATATATATATATATATATATATATATATATATATATATATATATATATATATATATATATATATATATATATATATATATATATATATATATTGCCCGCCATATCTATATATAAATATATATATATATATGACGGTCTACAACTTCATGTGGTAAAATTTAGCTCCACACTGATATCACTGACATCGGGCGTATGTATCATGTATTCCTTGTATTACAGTGTCCTGGCATAACCAAGATGGCTGCTTCAAACCATGTGGTTGATGAAGCAGGCTGTAAATTGTTATTCAAGACAGCTTTGAAGATACATCTATGGCAGCTGCACACATGACATACATTTTTAATACTGGTTTTAACTAGCTTTTTATCTTATGTTGTATTTTTCCATTGTATAATGTCTGGTAATGCATGTATTCTTTGTATTTTAATTTTGTATGCTCCTATATGGACCCCAGGAAGACTAGCAGTCGCCTTGGCGTCAGCTAATGGGGATCCATTCAATAAACAATAAACAATAAACTCTAAATAACATATCAACAATCGCAAGTTTAACACGGTAAAAGTGCATTTTTGTCCTCCAAAAGATCTCTCTCAGATACACTTTTGGTTGATAACAATTAGCGAAAGACACAAAATATAAACGGGCAAGATTCATTAAAAAGTCAACAGTGCAAAAACATTCACAATTCTGATGCCACTTCTCACCAGCAGCAGGCGCTGTTGCAACACTTCTGCCATCATTTCATACATTCTTTTCTCTCTCATTATATATATATACATACATATATGTGTATATATACAGCATACACATGTACTGCGTCGCTGGTGCCAAGCTGTGTCGACACTCTCTTGGATCTACTGCTTGGACAACAGCTTGCCCTTAATAGTTCCATGCCCAGGCTCTGTAGATCCAGTGCCCAGACAACAGCTTGCCCTCCTTAGTTCCATGCCCAGGCCATGTAGATCCACTGCCTGGACAACAGCTTGCCTGCCATAGTTCCATGCCCAGGCCATGTAGATCCACCGGAGAAGGAGAGACAGCGTCAACCACATACGTGTGCACCAAGTGCAACCATGACTGCCACTCGCGGGTCCCACTCTTTAGTCACTCCCCAGAGAGCCGTTGAGACCAATTGTAAATGTGTGTGAATAATTGTTTGTCTATGTTTTTGTCTTGTGATTGGCTGGCTGACAGTCCAAGGTGTCTCACCAGAAGACAGCTAAAATAAGGTGGAGCTGACACTAATGAGGACCAGGGACATAGAAAATAACAGATGTTTGTGTCTTGTGACTGGCTGGCTACCAGTCCAAGGTGTCTCACCTGAAGACAGCTGAGATAAGGTGGAGCTGACACTAATGAGGACCAGAGACATAGAAAATAACAGATGTTTGTGTCTTGTGATTGGCTGGATGACAGTCCAAAGTGTCTTACCTGAACACAGCTGAGACAAGGTGGAGCTGACACTAATTATAACCAGGGACATAGAAAATAACAGATGATTGTGTCTTGTGCTTGGCTGGCTACCAGTCCAAGGATTTCACCTGAAGACAGCTGAGAAAAGGTGGAGCTGACACTAATAAGAACCAAGGACATAGAAAATAACAGATGCTTGTGTCTTGTGATTGGCTGGATGACAGTCCAAGGTGTCTCACCTGAAGACAGCTGAGAAAAGGTGGAGCTGACACAAACAAGAACCAGGGACATAGAAAATAACAGATGCGTGTGTCTTGTGATTGGCTGGCTACCAGTCCACGGTGTCTCACCTGAAGACAGCTGAGATAAGGTGGAGCTGACACTAATGAGGACCAGGGACATAGAAAATCACAGATGCTTGTGTCTTGTGATTGGCTGGCTACCAGTCCAAAGTGTCTCACCTGAAGACAGCTGAGATAAGGTGGAGCTGACACTAGTGAGGACCTGGGACGTAGAAAATAACAGATGCTTGTGTTTTGTGATTGGCTGGCTGACAGTCCAAGGTGTCTCACCTGAAGACAGCTGAGAAAAGGTGGCGCTGACACTAATTAGAACCAGGGACATAGAAAATGACAGATGTTTGTGTCTTGTGATTGGCTGGCTACCAGTCCAAGGTGTCTCACCTGAAGACAGCTGAGAAAAGGTGGAGCTGACACTAATAAGAACCAAGGACATAGAAAATAACAGATGCTTGTGTCTTGTGATTGGCTGGATGACAGTCCAAGGTGTCTCACCTGAAGACAGCTGAGAAAAGGTGGAGCTGACACAAACAAGAACCAGGGACATAGAAAATAACAGATGCGTGTGTCTTGTGATTGGCTGGGTACCAGTCCACGGTGTCTCACCTGAAGACAGCTGAGATAAGGTGGAGCTGACACTAATGAGAACCAGGGACATAGAAAATAACAGATGCTTGTGTCTTGTGATTGGCTGGCTGACAGTCCAAGGTGTCTCCCCTGAAGACAGCTGAGATAAGGTGGAGCTGACACTAATGAGGACCAGGGACATAGAAAATCACAGATGCTTGTGTCTTGTGATTGGCTGGCTACCAGTCCAAAGTGTCTCACCTGAAGACAGCTGAGATAAGGTGGAGCTGACACTAGTGAGGACCTGGGACGTAGAAAATAACAGATGCTTGTGTTTTGTGATTGGCTGGCTGACAGTCCAAGGTGTCTCACCTGAAGACAGCTGAGAAAAGGTGGCGCTGACACTAATTAGAACCAGGGACATAGAAAATGACAGATGTTTGTGTCTTGTGATTGGCTGGCTACCAGTCCAAGGTGTCTCACCTGAAGACAGCTGAGATAAGGTGGAGCTGACACTAATGAGGACTAAGGACGTAAAAAATAACAGAATCAAGTTTGAGTTTGTGTGACAATGATTGATGAGCGTTTCTTCTCATTTGTCGGTCACCAGACTTTGTGGCCGCCACACGGACCATTTTCCAGGATAACCTGGAGGAACTCAGTTTAGGAGACACACCCTTCATGTTTTCCTGTCACCAAGCCGCCAGTCTGATGGACACATCAGCCTTTCACTCCCCGGTAAGTGTGTGTGTGTGTGTGTGTGTGTGTGTGTGTGTGTGTGTGTGTGTGTGTGTGTGTGTGTGTGTGTGTGTGTGTGTGTGTGTGTATACATTTCTATCAAAAGTTTTAGAAAAAATTATTTTATTTATCTGTAGTTTTACTTGAATTTGAACGACATTGAAAGGTTTTAACCTACTATTTAATGATCTTATTTTAATTGTTGACTCTTCTGTGAAACACACAGTGCCCTTCAGCTGTGGCGTCCCTCAAGGCTCAACACTGAGTCCCATTGTGTTCACTGTATTTGTTACCATTGGGATCAATCAATATTATTTCCCTTTATTTCTCTGCACATGATATAAAAATCAATATTGAAACCTGGCAAAGTCTGTATTTGTTGTACTTTGGTGTCTCTACGACATTAGAATGGATTATCTTTTATTTCCTTAAAGTACCGTATTATTCCGACTATAGAGCGCTTTAGTGGTGCTTCTTAACTTTAGTGGGTGCGGCTTATATACCGGTGTATATAAGCCACACCCACTAAAGTTAAGAAGGAAAAAAGTAGTTTTCCATATATAAGCCGCACCCCACTATAAGTCGCAGATCTATATGTTGTGAAATGAGTTAGCTACACAGAAATATTCTGTAAATGTTTATTTACATACCTTAATTGTTTCCAAATGGTGTCTGTAACAGGGCAGTAAAACGAATGATCAAACAAAACAAAAGTCATGGTCATGGACCCACTAGCTGTGCAAGCGAGCTCTACAATCAGCTAAACAGACTCAATAACTCTACGGAGACGTTTTGCTGAATTTGTGAAACTGAAAAAATACAATAAGAATGTAAGTTAATAATACTAACACAGAAACGCATAAACGTGTTAGCATATTAGCTAATGCTAACGACGCTAGCTTGATTACAACACGATAGCACGTACAAATATGCATTAAAACACTCCTACAGACATCATACATGGGACACTTTAGTAACTAATAATTGTTTTAGTTATATTGCAAAACTTACATACGTTGCTTGGAGTGACGAATGAATAATCCTTACGAGTAGAATCGCTATGGATATCTAAACATGGAAAGGCACGTGTACTTCCAGTGCAAAGCACTAAATGTGAGCGAACCCATCCAAAATATGGTGCCATGGCACAAACAATAAAACACATATTTATTGTATTTTTTTATTTATTTTTTTTAATATATCTGCATGATGGCCGTCAGCATTATTTGCCGCACCGTTTTATAAGCCACAGTGTTCAAGGTGTGGAAAAAAATAGCGACCTATTGCTCGGAATTTCAAGTAAAAGTTGAAAGACACTAAAGTGAACATTATTGTTTTACACTGGATGTTTACATTGTTAATTTAAAAACATTTAACCAAGTTATTTTTAATATTTTCTAAACAGTAAATGTTCCTGCACAATTATTTGCACTTAAAATGATGTTTGTAGTAATAAATATGATTAGAACATTTGAGTTTGTGTCCTAAACATTCATTTGACACACGAGAACAAGGACTCTTTTTGATGCGCCTGAAATGGTAAATGGGTTATACTTATACTTACGCTTTTCTACCTTTTTAAGGAACTCAAAGCGCTTTGACACTATTTCCACATTCACCCATTCACACACACATTCACACACTGATGGCGGGAGCTGCCATGCAAGGCGCTAACTAGGACCCATCAGGAGCAAGGGTGAAGTGTCTTGCTCAAGGACACAACGGACGTGACTAGGATGGTAGAAGGTGGGGATTGAACCAGGAACCCTCAGGTTGCTGGCACAGCCACTATCCTAACTGCGCCACGCCGTCCCGAGACCTTTGACTTCCTTCATTTTATTTTACTTTATTTTTGGTATTATTCTCAACTGTTCTTGCTTTTTTTAATCAAGTATCTTTTCCATAAACCACTAATTCTGGTTCTTTGGTGCCTTTGTATGTTTTTGTTACTTTTCTTTTTCTTTTGGGCTGTTTTGTGTTTGGCTTTGATCAGTTGAGCAGCCGGCCTTTTGTTTACACACACCAGTAGCTGTTTGTTTGTTTACACACGCCAGGAGCTGTTTGTTTGTTTGTTTGCACACGCCAGGAGCTGTTTGTTTGTTTACACATGCCAGGAGCTGTTTGTTTGTTTGTTTACAAGCGCCAGAAGCTGTTTGCTCTCTCCTTGCCAGCGCTATGGGGTGCGCGGCCCAACATTTCCGTGGAACTACGGACAAAGCGCTGGGGATGCCGTGCCGGCACAAAGATGGAGGAGCAGAGAAGGAAATTTAAGCCTGCAATTCCTTCGGTCCTCATGGGGAACGTGCGGTCTTTTGCGAATAAAATGGACGAATTGTTCGGACTCGTCCAAACTCAAAAGGAGTACGGCATGTGCAGTATCATGTGCTTTACAGAGACTTGGCTACACACGGACTTCCCGGACCACAGCGCGTCTCTACCCTGCTTCACAACCTCACGGGAGGATAGAGACACAATCCTGAGCGGTAAGAAAAAAGGCAGTGCGATTGTCATCTTGGTGAAGGAGAGGTGGTGTGATCCTGGACATGTTCCTGTAAAGGAGTGTGTTTGTATGCCAGAAATTGAACTTCTGGCTGTTGGAATTCATCCATCCATCCATTTTCTACCACTTGTCCCACTTCTGTAATCTTCATCGGAGTATACAGTACATCCCTCCTGCAGACGAGGCTGCTGCTTGCGACATCATTCATGCAGCAGTTGCAAGGCTACAGACCAAACACCCCGATACCCATTTCGGGTGACTTTAATCATGTTTCTTTGGACTCAATTTTACCCACTTTCCACCAATATGTGCACTGTGCAACACGGGACAATAAAACTCTGGCCTTAATGTGTGCTAATTCAAAAGATGCATACAGTTCCACTGCTCTGTCCCCCCTGGAATGGTCTGATCACAATCTGGTGCTTTTAACACCTCAATATGTTCCTGCTGTGAGGAGGCAGCCTGTCTCAACAAAAATCAGTGCGGAGGCGGAACCAGGAAGCATATCTCGCCCTGCAGGACTGTTTTGAGACCACAGTCTGGGACGTGCTCTGTAAGCCTCACAGGACAGACATTGACAGCATCACAGACTGCATCACAGACTACATACATTTCTGTGAGGACTCCATCATCCCTACAAAAACTGTCCACTGTTATCCAAAAAACAAGCTCTGGATCACCAGCCAGCTAAAGGTGCTGCTGAATGAAAAGAAGCTAGCCTTCAGATCCGGTGATCGGGATGAGTTGAGGAGGATACAGTGGCAGCTTAAAGTTCAGCTGCAAGAAGGAAAAGATGCCTACAGAAGGAAGCCCGAGGTCAAACTCCAGCAGAATAACACTCGGGATGTGTGGAAGGGCATGAAAACCATCACAGGCTTCAACAACAAAGCCAAACTGCCGGATACGGGTGTAGATAGAGCCAACCAGCTGAATTAGTTTTTCAATAGATTTAGCAATGCACCCCTTACTGGCCCTCCCCCCACTACTCCTGTCCTCACACCTCCCTTGACCATTAATCTACAAACTCCTTCACTGTTGCCTGCCACTGCTGTTTCTTATCCCCCCACTTGCACCCCCACTGAGAAAGCCAGTCTGGTGTGTCTGACACCTGGCCATGTGAGACGACAGCTGGAGAGAGTCAACCCAGCCAAATCAGCAGGCCCTGACCGAGTCAACCCCTGGGTCCCGAAGACTTGTGCTGCTCAACTGGCTGAGATCCTGCACTTCATCTTCAACCTGAGTCTGAAGTTAGAAAGGATACCAGCGCTATGGAAAACATACTGCATGGTGCCGATGCCCAAGAAGCCCATTTAATCGGGCTTGAATGACTTCAGACCGGTTGCCGTGACGTCTCATGTCATGAAGTTCCTCGAGAGACTTGTGCTGGATCAGCTGAGACCCTTGGTGGCTCCTACCCTGAACCCTCTACAGCAGGGGTGCTCACACTTTTTCTGCAGGCGAGCTACTTTTCAATTGATCAAGTCGTGGGGATCTACCTCATTCATATATATAATTTATATTTACTTATTTATGAAATATATGTTTTTGTTAACAAGTTAAAGGTGTTTAATGATAATGCAAGCATGTTTAACACATATAGTTAATATTGTTAATACATTAAAGGTGTTTAATGATAATACAAGTATGTTTAATACATATAGTTAATATTGTTAACAAGTTAAAGGTGGTTAAAAATAATACAAGCATGTTTAACACAAATAGTTAATATTGTTAACAACTTAAAGGTGGTTAAAGATAAAACAAGCATGTTTAACACTTATAGTTAACATTGTTAACAACTTAAAGGTGGTTAAAGATAATACAAGCATGTTTAACACATATAGTTAATATTGTTAACAAGTTAAAGGTGGTTAAAGATAATACAAGCATGTTTAACACATATAGTTAATATTGTTAACAACTTAAAGGTGGTTAAAGATAAAACAAGCATGTTTAACACATATAGTTAATATTGTTAACAAGTTAAAGGTGGTTAAAAATAATACAAGCATGTTTAACACAAATAGTTAATATTGTTAACAACTTAAAGGTGGTTAAAGATAAAACAAGCATGTTTAACACATATAGTTAATATTGTTAACAACTTAAAGGTGGTTAAAGATAATACAAGCATGTTTAACACATATAGTTAATATTGTTAACAAGTTAAAGGTGGTTAAAGATAATACAAGCATGTTTAACACATATAGTTAATATTGTTAACAAGTTAAAGGTGGTTAAAAATAATACAAGCATGTTTAACACAAATAGTTAATATTGTTAACAACTTAAAGGTGGTTAAAGATAAAACAAGCATGTTTAACACATATAGTTAATATTGTTAACAACTTAAAGGTGGTTAAAGATAATACAAGCATGTTTAACACATATAGTTAATATTGTTAACAAGTTAAAGGTGGTTAAAGATAATACAAGCATGTTTAACACATATAGTTAATATTGTTAACAAGTTAAAGGTGGTTAAAGATAATACAAGCATGTTTAACACACACATAGATTCCTTTCTTTGATGAAGACAAGAATATAAGTTGGTGTATTACCTGATTCTGATGACTTGCATTGATTGGAATCAGACAGTGGTGATGATAACGTCCGCATTTTCGAATGGAGGAGAAAAAAAGTCCTCCTTTCTGTCCAATACCACATGAAAGTGGTTGCTTTTTGGCATCTTATTTGTCCAGCTTCCGTACTCCTTTGTATACACTTTACAAGAAATACATTGTCGGCAAACTCCGTAGCTTGCTAGCTTGTGCACGCCAGCTTTCTGAGACTCTTATTTTGGTAGCGCAGGCAGGATGAAGCAGAGCTTTTATTGTGCAACTGTGCAGTCGGTCTTTGGAGTTTTGACGACAGGTACGGTGCCAGAGTCTGTTGAAATAAAGTGTTTCTCGCCTTCCAGTCGGTAATTTTAATGAGCTGGCAGCAGCCAGCGTCATCTCAGAAGACCCTCGGGTGCCGTGAATGTCAATCAAGTGACGAAAGTGACGTCATAGTGAAGATTTATGATCGCTCATTTTTAGGACTATTTTTTTAATGCCTGGCTGGTGATCGACTGACACACCCTCCGAGATCGACCGGTAGATCGCGATCGACGTAATGAGCACCCCTGCTCTACAGTTTGCATATCAGCCCCATGCAGGAGTGGATGATGCTGTTATCTACCTGCTGCATCGTGCTCACTCTCACCTGGATGGTGGGAGGGGCTCTGTGAGGATCATGTTCTTTGATTTCTCCAGTGTCTTTAACACCATTCAGCCAATTCTGATGAGTGACAAGTTGTTCAGGATGGGTGTCAGTTCATCCATTGTCTCCTGGATCACTGATTACTTGTCTGACAGGCCCCAGTTTGTGCGACTGGGGAGCTCCCTGTCGGATACTGTGGTCAGTGGTGTAGGTGCTCCACAGGGGACCGTCCTGTCTCCTTTCCTGTTCACCCTGTACACCTCAGACTTCCAGTATAGTTCCAGGTCCTGCCACCTGCAGAAATACTCTAATGACTCTGCTGTGGTCGGGTATATCACAAAGGGACAGGAATTGAACTGTAGGACACTGATCGCTGACTTTGTGAAGTGGTCTCAGGCGAACCTTCTGCTCCTTAATGTGGACAAGACCAAGGAGCTGGTCATGGACTTCAAGAAGAGAATGACCCCTGTGGAGCCCATCAAGACCCAGGGACGGGAGGTGGCACCAGTGGGGCAGTACAAGTACCTGGGAGTCCACTTGAACAGCAGACTGGACTGCAAGGACAACAGCAGACTGGACTGCAAGGACAACAGCAGACTGGACTGCAAGGACAACAGCAGAGCTGCATACAAGGGCATGAGCAGACAGACTCTTTCTCCTGAGGAAGCTTAGGTCCTTTAATGTGTGTTGGAGATCTTTTATCAGTCTGTTGTGGCCAGTGCCCTGTACTTTGCAGTGGTTTGTTGGGGAGCAGCACCAGCAAAAGAGACTTAAACCGGATTGACAAATTGATCCGCAAAGCCGGCCAAACTATTGGCATGCAGTTGGGGGCGTTTGTGTCAGTGAGGGACAGGAGGACAAAGTGTTTGTGTCAGTGAGGGACAGGAGGACAAAGTGTTTGTGTCAGGGAGTGACAGGAGGACAAAGTGTTTGTGTCAGTGAGGGACAGCAGGACAAAGTGTTTGTGTCAGGGAGTGACAGGAGGACAAAGTGTTTGTGTCAGTGAGGGACAGGAGGACAAAGTGTTTGTGTCAGTGAGGGACAGCAGGACAAAGTGTTTGTGTCAGGGAGTGACAGGAGGACAGTGGACAAACTGCTGGCCATCATGGACAATCCACTCCACCAGACAATTGAGGGACAGTGGAGTTCATACTCCAACAGGCTCCTTCAGCTTGGTTCCCACAGTGTTGGATTCAAGAACTCCTTCATTCCACACTCTATTCAGCTGTATAAAACACTGGCCATACAGCAATAGATGATGTTTGTCTCTTACCTGACACCTGACATGTTAGCTCTCTTTCTTTATTATGTTTGTAATCTACTCTCTATTTTATGCTGCAGCTGTTACATATACTGTAATATTGTACATGCTCATTGTTATATATTGTATATATATACAAATATAATATAATATAATAATATAATATATCATTATATATTATTGTGGACGGGGACGTGGCCAGCGGGCCTGCCGCGGAGCGGGGTGTGCAAGGACCGGCCTCGAAGACAGCGGCAGGTGAGTAGATTGCCCCGCTGGGCCTTGTTATCTTATCACCTGTCGCCTTTATTAGCAGCAGCCGGGAGTTGGGAGTTGGAGCAGAGCGAGACACATGAGCGAGAGACTAAGAGAGCGAGCAGACACGAGCAGACTGAAAAGTCACGAGAGCGAAGACTGCTGGGAAGCAGGCTATCCGTGCGTGTGGGCACTTGCAAATAAAGACTTGTTCAAACCTGACAACTGGGCTCCCAGAAGATCTATCGGCACCAGGAGAACCCACCGTAGAGGGAGACTTTCACAATTATATACTGTATACATAATATGTAAATATTACATCTTTGATATATTTTATATTGCTACTATGGTACATGTTTAGTCTACTTTATACCTGCATTATACTTTCCATCCTTACCCTTTCCAGCCTTTGTAACTGTGCTACTGTGTGGAACAATTTCCCTTGTGGATAATTAAACTTTGTCTAAGTCTAACATCTTTTTGTTTTGACCACAATAGTATCGCACTGTGATATCATTTTGATACAGTTCCATCTTATAAAGGAAACCACGGTGGTGACACCTGACACACAATATCTTCTTATCAACACTTTGGGTGTGCTAAAAAACGATGCTCTCCACTTGCAGACGTACGAGTCGCAGTGCAGCTACAGTGGTGAGGAGATGGAGCACTTCCAGACGGAAGTGAAGGAGCTGCAGACACAGATGAAGCAGCTCAAGGTGCAGCAAACACACTCTTTCATAAAAAAACATATTTTATTATGTATTGGTTATATATATATATATATATATATATATATATATATATATATATATATATATATATATATATATATATATATATATATATATATATATACACACACAGGTAAAAGCCAGTAAATTAGAATATTTAGAAAAACTTGATTTATTTCAGTAATTGCATTCAAAAGGTGTAACTTGTACATTATATTTATTCATTGCACACAGACTGATGCATTCAAATGTTTATTTCATTTAATTTTGATGATTTGAAGTGGCAACAAATGAAAATCCAAAATTCCGTGTGTCACAAAATTAGAATATTACTTAAGGCTAATACAAAAAAGGGATTTTTAGAAATGTTGGCCAACTGAAAAGTATGAAAATGAAAAATATGAGCATGTACAATACTCAATACTTGGTTGGAGCTCCTTTTGCCTCAATTACTGCGTTAATGCGGCGGGGCATGGAGTCGATGAGTTTCTGGCACTGCTCAGGTGTTATGAGAGCCCAGGTTGCTCTGATAGTGGCCTTCAACTCTTCTGCATTTTTGGGTCTGGCATTCTGCATCTTCCTTTTCACAATACCTGTTGACCCTGGATCTCAGGAAACAGAGTGGACCGACACCAACAGATGACATGGCACCCCAGACCATCACCCAACCATGCAAATTTTGCATTTCCTTTGGAAATCGAGGTCCCAGAGTCTGGAGGAAGACAGGAGAGGCACAGGATCCACGTTGCCTGAAGTCTAGTGTAAAGTTTCCACCATCAGTGATGGTTTGGGGTGCCATGTCATCTGCTGGTGTCGGTCCACTCTGTTTCCTGAGATCCAGGGTCAACGCAGCCGTCTACCAGCAAGTTTTAGAGCACTTCATGCTTCCTGCTGCTGACCTGCTCTATGGAGATGGAGATTTCAAGTTCCAACAGGACTTGGCGCCTGCACACAGCGCAAAATCTACCCGTGCCTGGTTTACGGACCATGGTATTTCTGTTCTAAATTGGCCCGCCAACTCCCCTGACCTTAGCCCCATAGAAAATCTGTGGGGTATTGTGAAAAGGAAGATGCAGAATGCCAGACCCAAAAACGCAGAAGAGTTGAAGGCCACTATCAGAGCAACCTGGGCTCTCATAACACCTGAGCAGTGCCAGAAACTCATCGACTCCATGCCACGCCGCATTAACGCAGTAATTGAGGCAAAAGGAGCTCCAACCAAGTATTGAGTATTGTACATGCTCATATTTTTCATTTTCATACTTTTCAGTTGGCCAACATTTCTAAAAATCCCTTTTTTGTATTAGCCTTAAGTAATATTCTAATTTTGTGACACACGGAATTTTGGATTTTCATTTGTTGCCACTTCAAATCATCAAAATTAAATGAAATAAACATTTGAATGCATCAGTCTGTGTGCAATGAATAAATATAATGTACAAGTTATACCTTTTGAATGTAATTACTGAAATAAATCAAGTTTTTCAAAATATTCTAATTTACTGGCTTTTACCTGTATATATATATATATATATATATATATATATATATATATACAGTATATATAGTACAGTGGTGGTCAAAAGTGTACATACGCTTGTAAAGAACATAATGTCATGGCTGTCTTGAGTTTCTAATCATTTCTACAACTCTTTATTTTTTTGTGATAGAGTGATTGGAGCACATACTTGTTGGTCACAAAAAACATTCATGAAGTTTGGTTCTTTTATGAATTTATTATGGGTCTACTGAAAATGTGACCACATCTACTGGGTCAAAAGTATACATACAGCAATGTTAATATTTGCTTACATGTCCCTTGGTAAGTTTCCCTGCAAAAAGGCGCCCCCCTCCGGGTCCGTGGGACACATTTTCAAGCGTTGACCAGTCCACAGTTACAAAAAGGTTGGGGACCACTGCTTTAGACCACTGCATTGGACTTGGTGATGTATGGCCTAGATGCAGCTGCTCGGCCATGGAAACCCATTGCATGAAGCTCTCTGCGTACTGTACGTGGGCTAATTGGAAGGTCACATGAAGTTTGGAGCTCTGTAGCAAGTGACTGTGCAGAAAGTCTTTGCACTCTTCAGTTTACATGGCCTACCATTTGGTGGTTGACTTGCTGTTGTTCCCAAACTCTTCACTTTTCTTAGAATAAAGTTGACTTTGGAATATTTACGAGTGAGGGAATTTCACGACTGGATTTGTTGCACAGGTGGCATCCTATGACAGTTCCACGCTGGAAATCACTGAGAGCGGCCCATTCTTTCACAAATGTTTGTAGAAACAGTCTCCATGCCTAAGTGCTTGATTTTATACACCTGTGATTAGGACACCTGATTCTCATCATTTGGATGGGTGGCCAAATACTTTTGGCAATATAGTGTGTATATATTTATATATATACAGGTAAAAGCCAGTAAATTAGAATATTTTGAAAAACTTGATTTATTTCAGTAATTGCATTCAAAAGGTGTAACTTGTACATTATATTTATTCATTGCACACAGACTGATGCATTCAAATGTTTATTTCATTTAATTTTGATGATTTGAAGTGGCAACAAATGAAAATCCAAAATTCCGTGTGTCACAAAATTAGAATATTACTTAAGGCTAATACAAAAAAGGGATTTTTAGAAATGTTGGCCAACTGAAAAGTATGAAAATGAAAAATATGAGCATGTACAATACTCAATACTTGGTTGGAGCTCCTTTTGCCTCAATTACTGCGTTAATGCGGCGTGGCATGGAGTCGATGAGTTTCTGGCACTGCTCAGGTGTTATGAGAGCCCAGGTTGCTCTGATAGTGGCCTTCAACTCTTCTGCGTTTTTGGGTCTGGCATTCTGCATCTTCCTTTTCACAATACCCCACAGATTTTCTATGGGGCTAAGGTCAGGGGAGTTGGCGGGCCAATTTAGAACAGAAATACCATGGTCCGTAAACCAGGCACGGGTAGATTTTGCGCTGTGTGCAGGCGTCAAGTCCTGTTGGAACTTGAAATCTCCATCTCCATAGAGCAGGTCAGCAGCAGGAAGCATGAAGTGCTCTAAAACTTGCTGGTAGACGGCTGCGTTGACCCTGGATCTCAGGAAACAGAGTGGACCGACACCAGCAGATGACATGGCACCCCAGACCATCACCCAACCATGCAAATTTTGCATTTCCTTTGGAAATCGAGGTCCCAGAGTCTGGAGGAAGACAGGAGAGGCACAGGATCCACGTTGCCTGAAGTCTAGTGTAAAGTTTCCACCATCAGTGATGGTTTGGGGTGCCATGTCATCTGCTGGTGTCGGTCCACTCTGTTTCCTGAGATCCAGGGTCAACGCAGCCGTCTACCAGCAAGTTTTAGAGCACTTCATGCTTCCTGCTGCTGACCTGCTCTATGGAGATGGAGATTTCAAGTTCCAACAGGACTTGGCGCCTGCACACAGCGCAAAATCTACCCGTGCCTGGTTTACGGACCATGGTATTTCTGTTCTAAATTGGCCCGCCAACTCCCCTGACCTTAGCCCCATAGAAAATCTGTGGGGTTTTGTGAAAAGGAAGATGCAGAATGCCAGACCCAAAAACGCAGAAGAGTTGAAGGCCACTATCAGAGCAACCTGGGCTCTCATAACACCTGAGCAGTGCCAGAAACTCATCGACTCCATGCCACGCCGCATTAACGCAGTAATTGAGGCAAAAGGAGCTCCAACCAAGTATTGAGTATTGTACATGCTCATATTTTTCATTTTCATACTTTTCAGTTGGCCAACATTTCTAAAAATCCCTTTTTTGTATTAGCCTTAAGTAATATTCTAATTTTGTGACACACGGAATTTTGGATTTTCATTTGTTGCCACTTCAAATCATCAAAATTAAATGAAATAAACATTTGAATGCATCAGTCTGTGTGCAATGAATAAATATAATGTACAAGTTACACCTTTTGAATGCAATTACTGAAATAAATCAAGTTTTTCAAAATATTCTAATTTACTGGCTTTTACCTGTATATATATATATATATATATATATATATATATATATATATATATATATATATATATATATATATATATATATATATATATATGTGAATCTTTGGGTGTCCCACGATTCGATTCAATATCGATTCTTGGTGTCACGATTCGATTCAAAATCGATTTTTTTTTCCAATTCAACACGATTCTGTCATGTCTGTGTAATCATCATGTTTTGTTTTAAGTCATGTTTTGTTTAGTTTCTGGCTTTTCACTCCCTTGTCTTGTCACCATAGTTACCCATTAGTTTTCACCTGTCACGTCACGCACCTGTTTCACGTCTTGAGTCACGCACCTGTTTTCGTTAATCATGTCTGTAGTATTTAAGTTCAGTGTTTTTCAGTTTGTCTTTCTGACGACCTCACACCATTATGCTCCGTCCATTGTTTCATGTCCATGTTCACGCTGCTCCTTTTTTGTCCAAGCCAAGTAAGTTTTTGTTCCATGTTTATAATCTTTTTGTTTTTCATAGTTTATTCTCCGCCACTGTGCGTGCTTTTCATTTGTACTTTTTGCTATAGTCTTTTGGTTTCATAGTTTATTATCCGCCACTGTGCGCGCTTTTTGTTTGATCCTTTTTTTTGTATTTATAGTTAATAAATAAATCATGTACCTCCATTCCCGTCTCGCCCGTGCCAACTTTCCATTGCATCCCGGAAAAGCAAACTCCAAAGACCAAGTCCTGACAGTAGGTCGTCAGCAGACCCGCTTTTCCGCACGTAAGTTGGCCGATTTGGACAATTTGGATGAGGCTTCTTGGGAGGTGCTGCGCGCCATGGAGGCAGAGACGCTGCGCTTTTCCCCCAGGGAGCGCAGGGGGATGATGTGGGGGAATGGAGGCAAGTTGGTGCCGATCGGTACGTCACCTCAGCCACGGAAGCGCCGCCAAAGGCGAGGGACGCCAGGAAAGACTTCCGCGAGCCAGCAGGACACGCCGCTCCCACAAGCCCCGCCCCATCCGGGCGGAAGCAAGCAGCAGTCTGCCCGGCTTCCCCAGGATGACATCACAGCCCAGGATTTTTTGTTTAACTCTTTTTCTTTTGAACACCTGCCTCCAACAAAAGACACTAATGGCATGACTTTGATAAATCATTATCAAAACATGTTTTTAGAGATCAGGTCTAATCAGTCCAAGCCACGTCCCATATTTCATGCCCCGCCCCCCAAGACTCATGCCCCGCCCCCAAGACTCAAGTCCCGCCCCCGTCACAATTTTTTTCTTTTTTTCCGCCCACACAACCCCAGGTTGGGGATAAAGAAAACAAACAATTTGGACAATTTAATGGGGAAGTTTCTGCCCTCCTCCGCCCACCCCTACAGAGAGTTCCAGACCGCAGGGAGCGCGTCTGGTATCCGCCCCTTGAGGAGGGGGCTGGGGTCGGGAGCTGTGTTGGTGGGGTGGCTCGGCATCACCATGCCAAGCCACAGCCTCCCTCACGGCCGCCACCACCAGTCTACCGACCTGTCAAGCCACAGCCTCCAGCACGACCGCCCTCACCAGTCTACCGACCCGTCAAGCCACAGCCTCCAGCACGACCGCCCTCACCAGTCTTCCGACCTGCCAAGCCGCAACCCCCAGCTAGGCCACCTCCACCTGCTCCAAGGCTAGCTCCTCAGCTAGCACCAGTCGCTGCACCTGTTGCCGCACCAAGGCTAGCACCAGCTCCACCACGCCAAGTTCCACGGCAGACTCCAGTACCCGCACCACGCCTAGCCGCATCATGCCAAGCTCCGGTACCAGCTCCACACCGCCAAGCACTGCCTAGCCAAGACCAAGACCCTCCACGCCAAGTCCAAGACCAAGACCCTCCACGCCAAGTCCAAGACCAAGACCCTCTACGCCAAGACCAACACCCTCTACGCCAAGCCCAAGACCAAGACCCTCCACGCCAAGCCCAAGACCAAGACCCTCCACGCCAAGCCCAAGACCAAGACCCTCTACGCCAAGTGCCGCCAGTCGCAGCTCCACGACGCCTAGTGCCGCCAGTCGCAGCTTCACGACGCCAAGTGCCGCTAGTCGCAGCTTCACGACGCCAGGTGCCGCCAGTCGCAGCTCCACGACGCCAAGTGCCGCCAGTCGCAGCTTCACGACGCCAAGTGCCGCCAGTCGCAGCTTCACGACGCCAAGTGCCGCCAGTCGCAGCTTCACGACGCCAAGTGCCGCCAGTCGCAGCTTCACGACGCCAAGTGCCGCCAGTCGCAGCTTCACGACGCCAAGTGCCGCCAGTCGCAGCTTCACGACGCCAAGTGCCGCCAGTCGCAGCTTCACGACGCCAAGTGCCGCCAGTCGCAGCTTCACGACGCCAAGTGCCGCCAGTTGCAGCTTCACGACGCCAAGTGCCGCCAGTCGCAGCTTCACGACGCCAAGTGCCGCCATGCCAAGACCAAGACCCGCCATGCCAAGACCAAGACCCGCCATGCCAAGACCAAGACCAAGACCCGCCATGCCAAGACCAAGACCAAGACCCGCCATGCCAAGACCTAGACCAAGACCAAGACCCGCCATGCCAAGACCAAGACCCGCCATGCCAAGACCAAGACCCGCCATGCCAAAACCAAGACCCACGCCGAGCTTCGCCGCCTGACGCGCCACGCCGAGCTTCGTCGCCTGACTCACCACGCCAAGCCACGCCTGCCACGATGACGACGCGCCTGCCTCCTCGTCGGCCACGGATATGGCCGCTACCTGGTCGCCCGCCACGCCAAGTGCGCCCACCTCCCAGTCGGCCACGAATGTGGCCATTCCCTGGACGCCCGCCTCGCCTGCTGCAGCGGCGTTCCACTCGCCGCCGCCACCTAACTCTGCCCCGGTGGATACAGGGACACGTGGTCTGGCGACCCACCGCCATGTCCCCCTCCCGCCCTCCCATGACTTTTGTTAAGTTTTTTTTCTTGGACATCTGGTATCTGTCCTTAAGGGAGGGGCTCTGTCATGTCTGTGTAATCATCATGTTTTGTTTTAAGTCATGTTTTGTTTAGTTTCTGGCTTTTCACTCCCTTGTCTTGTCACCATAGTTACCCATTAGTTTTCACCTGTCACGTCACGCACCTGTTTCACGTCTTGAGTCACGCACCTGTTTTCGTTAATCATGTCTGTAGTATTTAAGTTCAGTGTTTTAAGTTTGTCTTTCTGACGACCTCACACCACATTTATGCTCCGTCCATTGTTTCATGTCCATGTTCACGCTGCTCCTTTTTTGTCCAAGCCAAGTAAGGTTTTGTTCCATGTTTATAATCTTTTTGTTTTTCATAGTTTATTCTCCGCCACTGTGCGTGCTTTTCATTTGTACTTTTTGCTATAGTCTTTTGGTTTCATAGTTTATTATCCGCCACTGTGCGCGCTTTTTGTTTGATCCTTTTTTTTTTGTATTTATAGTTAATAAATAAATCATGTACCTCCATCCCCGTCTCGCCCGTGCCAACTTTCCGTTGCATCCCGGAAAAGCAAACTCCAAAGACCAAGTCCTGACAGATTCTCTATTCATTCAATACATAGAATTTCAGCAGGATCTACCCCAGTCTGCTGACATGCTAGCAGAGTAGTAGAATTTTGTAAAACGCTTTTATAATTGTAAAGGACAATGTTTTATCAACTGATTGCAATAATGTAAATTTGTTTTAACTATTAAATGAACCAAAAATATGACTTATTTTATCTTTGTGAAAATATTGGACACAGTGTGTTGTCAAGCTTATGAGATGCGATGTAAGTGTAAGCCACTGTGACACTATTGTTCTTTTTTAAATTTTTATAAATGTCTAATGATAATGTCAGTGAGGGATTTTTAATCACTGCTATGTTGAAATTGTAACTAATATTGATACTGTTGTTGATAATATTCATTTTTGTTTCACTACTTTTGGTTTTTTCTGTGTCGTGTTTGTGTCTCCTCTCAATTGCTCTGTTTATTGCAGTTCTGAGTGTTGCTGGGTCGGGTTTGGTTTTGGAATTGGATTGCATTGTTATGGTATTGCTGTGTATTGTTTTGTTGGATTGATTAATAACAAAAAAAAAAAATAATAATAATTATACTATATTCTGAATTTTACTTTGAAAGGTGGTGCTTAAGGACATGGAAACCCGTAAGAAGACCCTTGAGGATGAGCTCCAGAAGACCTCTGAGGTATGTGATATAGAAACAAGTCCACACTGGCATATTATAGCAACTGACAAAGTAAAAAAGCAATATTTCCGGTTAAAAATCAATATCTTGCTGTCCTTGAAGAAAGCGTGCGTGACTGTGGAGGAAAACGTCCGTCTAAAGAGTCGTCTGCAGGCAGCCCAAACGGAAGCGGGACAGCGTCAGGCTAGCACCGTCGAGCAGGACTATGAAGAAGTGATCCAGCTTCTGGAGACTGAGATTCAAGACCTAAAGAACCAAGTGGCGGGCAGAAGGCAAACACTAGAAGGGGATGCCACACAGGTGAGTCCTCAAGATAGCAGACTTAGGGACGGGTGTCAAATTCTCTACTTTTGATCCCAGCCACCAATTCCGTCGGGACTAGCATGTAGCGCTTTGCTTTGCAGAAGGCAGACTTTCTTACCTCCGCCAAAGAGATTGTGTTACTTTGCCACACAACTCAAACAGTCATGAGCACATTTTCATAAAAAATGTTTAGGAAGTGTCCAATATACTATTTTCTCTTGTCTACTGCGGACATCCACTTCCTGCTTGTGGCGTTCCACGCCCCCACCTTGCCGGTCGCGCGCTGCGCAGAGGATTCTGGGAGATGTCGTTTATTTTCAGACCCACCAGAAAACAAACTACACACAGGTTTTTGTTTCATACCGTCATGCGTCACAGCATTATTGTGAAGACAAACAGCGGGTGTGTAAAAAGTACGTTACTTACAGTATCAACACTTTGTAGGACTCAACAAAAGGCAAGACTGGCACATTTACTTAATGGCAAAGACTACTTCCTGACACACCATAGTCTATACCAGGGGTCGCCAACCAGTCGATCTTTGGGACTTTGAAGGTCGATGGCGAAAATATGAGAAAAATATGTTTGCATTATGAGTGACACCCCCAGCCAGAGAATGACCAACAGACAGGTTTCTCTCTCTTCAGCCTCTCATCATGGCGGCACACTTCACCCGCTCGTCTGCATGACGTGCCCAAAAAGCATGGATCAGTTCAGTTGGTATATAGCACATTCACAAACAAATTGATGTACAGACATAAGAAAAGGGACACATGGTGTCATGTTGACATGCTAACACAGAGGGATGAATCAAAATACAGTAGTAAAATATACCTTCAAAGAAGTGCAGAATATAGCATGGTTGGGGGCGTGGTTAAGAGGGGAGGAGTATATTTACAGCTATAATTCACCAAGTCAAGTAATTCATATATATATATAAGTAAGTCAAGTATTTCATATATATATATATATATATATATATATATATATATATATATATATATATATAATAAAAAATACTTGACTTTCAGCGAATTCTAGCTATAAATATATATTTATTTTATTATATATATCCATCCATCCATCCATTTCCTACCGCTTATTCCCTTTTGGGGTCGCGCGCTGGAGCCTATCTCAGCTACAATCGGGCGGAAGGCGGGGTACATACATACGGGTATTATATATATATATATATATATATATATATATATACACATATATATATATATATATATATATATATATATATATATATATATATATATATATATATGTATATATATATATGTATATATATATATATATATATATAAAATAAATACTTGAATTTCAGTGTTCATTTATTTACACATATACACACACATAACACTCATCTACTCATTGTTGAGTTAAGGGTTGAATTTTCCATCCTTGTTCTATTCTCTGTCACTATTTTTCGAACCATGCTGAACACCCTCTCTGATGATGCATTGCTGTGTGGCACGCACAAAAGTGCTTTCATCAAATGCACTAGATGGCAGTATTGTCCTGTTTAAGAGTGTCACAACATTGCTGTTTACGGCAGACGAACTGCTTTACGGTAGACAAAAACGTGACTGTGGTTGTTGTGTGTTGTTACCGTGCTTGGAGGACGTTAATGAAACTGCCTAACAATAAACCCACATAAGAAACCAAGAACTCGCCCTCGATCATTCTACAGTTATAACGTGATTGGACAGGCACACGTCCTCATGGACCTGAGTCCGCCTGAATTTCGGGAGATTTTTGGGAGAAAATTTGTCCCGGGAGGTTTTCGGGAGAGGCGCTGAATTTCGGGAGTCTCCCGGAAAATCCGGGAGGGTTGGCAAGTATGTCAAAGACCAGCAGAATAATTCTGTAGCCGCTGGAGAGAGTCCTGATCCAGGTCCACCTGCAACCAATGACAGTAGTCCAGGCGTGACGTCACAAATGCTTGTATAGCTCTTTCAAAGTCTGTGGAAGATACTGGTTTATTTTTGCTAGGAGTCTTAGCTGAAAGAAGCTAGATTTAATGACAGAGTTCATTTGTTTGTCCATCTGAAGCAAGCTGTCAATGTGACGCTTTGCTGACTGGTGGCAACATGAGGACCATGTAAAGAAAAGAGGACAGGTGCTAAACTTGAACCTTGGGGTACACCACACTTAAGGGCAGATTCAGAGGAGGAGTACTGGCCCAGGTTTACAGAGAAACTCCTGCTGGTGAAAAATGACGACAACCATTTTAGAGCTCTACACCTAATACCCACACAAGACTCAAGGCCAGTTGAAAGAATGCGGTGGTCCACAGCAGCGAAATGTAAAAGCACAAGAACTGCAGATTGACCTGAGTCCACAGATAAAACTGCAGATTGACCTGAGTCCACAAATAAAACTGCAGATTGACCTGAGTCCACAGATAAAACTGCAGATTGACCTGAGTCCATAGATAAAACGGCAGATTGACCTGAGTCCACAGATAAAACTGCAGATTGACCTGAGTCCACAGATAAAAGCAAATAATTCAAAGGGCAGTTTCTGTGGTATGTTGTGATTTAAAACCAGACTGAAATGTTGGGAAATGTTTCCCCAATATCATTTGAGTTCAGATAAGGAAGACGTTGACCATAAAGAACATTCTCTAGGACCTAGGATAACAATGGCAACTTTGAGAGTGGTCTAAAATGTGATAAAATATTGGGATCAAGATCATTGTTTTTGATTAGTGGTTGGACAACAAGGAGACTGGGAAGCATCCACACCTCAGGGAGGAATTGACTTGATGGACAATATAACGGCCAAGAGTTAAAAATATTTTGAAAAAGCCGACGTGGGACATGCAGAGGGTTTGAACTATTTAGTTAAGTCACTGTCTCAAACCACTGGAAGGCACTAAGACATGTTTCCACTGAGACTGCAGCAGCAAGAAGGGATTGTCTAATCATGGACATTTTCTCTGTGAAAAATGTTGACAATTGTTGACAGAGAGTAGAAGAAGGCACCACACTGTTTGAGTTCAGTAGATTAATAAGACAGTTCAAAGTGTTAAATAGCACTTAAGGGCTTTTGTTAGACACAAGATTAGGAAAATAGGTGCTCTTTGCTGCCATTTGATATTCTACTAGACTGTCTCTTAATATTTGTAGAGAGACGCAAAGGTTGTCTTTTTTCCACTTCGCTCAGCGCGTTGACACGCACATGTGAGTTGGCGGGTGTTGTCGATCAGGCACGGCTGCGTCATTGGTTTGCTGCGTGTGTTTGAATGGGGCCAGGACCTCCATGCAGGTGTTACTAAATATCTGGGGTGGAGTTAGGCAAATCCCAATGAGAAAGGATCTCAGATGAGGTGATAGATTTGGAAAACAATGATGCAGTTTGTGGTAGGGATGATGTTTGATAAGAAATTATCGAGTTTGAGCCTATTATCGAACCTCTTATCGAACCGATTCCTTATCGATTCTCTCATCGAGTCCAGATAGGTTGTTGTATATGGAAAAAAACACACAATATTTGGTTTAACAAATCACTTCACATTCTCTACTGCTTGCTACTATAGTATTACCATATCTGAGTTGTTGTGCAGAAATGTGGGGAAATAACTACAAATGTGCGCTACATTAGTTAACCGTGTTACAAAAAAGATCAATTAGACTGATACATAATGTTGGATATAGAGAACATACAAACACTTTATTTATTGAGTCAAAAATATTAAAGTTCGATGATTTGGTAAAATTGCAAACAGCTAAAATCATGTGGAATTCCATCCATCCATCCATCTTCTTCCGCTTATCCGAGGTCGGGTCGTGGGGGCAACAGCCTAAGCAGGGAAGCCCAGACTTCCCTCTCCCCAGCCACTTCGTCCAGCTCTTCCCGGGGGATCCCGAGGCGTTCCCAGGCCAGTCGGGAGACATAGTCTTCCCAACGTGTCCTGGTCTTCCTCGTGGCCTCCTACCGGTCGGACGTGCCCTAAACACCTCCTAGGGAGGCGTTCGGGTGGCATCCTGACCAGATGCCCGAACCACCTCATCTGGCTCCTCTCGATGTGGAGGAGCAGCGGCTTTACTTTGAGCTCCCCCCGGATGGCAGAGCTTCTCACCCTATCTCTAAGGGAGATTTCGGCCGCTTGTACCCGTGATCTTGTCCTTTCGGTCATAGCCCAAAGCTCATGACCATAGGTGAGGATGGGAACGTAGATCGACCGGTAAATTGAGAGCTTTGCCTTCCGGCTCAGCTCCTTCTTCACCACAACGGATCGATACAGCGTCCGCATTACTGAAGACGCCGCACCGATCCACCTGTCGATTTCACGATCCACTCTTCCCTCACTCGTGAAGAAGACTCCTAGGTACTTGAACTCCTCCACTTGGGGCAGGGTCTCCTCCCCAACCCGGAGATGGCATTCCACCCTTTTTGGACTCGGACTTGGAGGTGCTGATTCTCACCCCAGTCGCTTCACACTCGGCTGCGAACCGATCCAGTGAGAGCTGAAGATCCTGGCCAGATGAAGCCATCAGGACCACATCATCTGCAAAAAGCAGAGACCTAATCCTGCAGCCACCAAACCGGATCCCCTCAACGCCTTGACTGCGCCTAGAAATTCTGTCCATAAAAGTTATGAACAGAATCGGTGACAAAGGGCAGCCTTGGCGGAGTCCAACCCTCACTGGAAACGTGTCCGACTTACTGCCGGCAATGCGGACCAAGCTCTGACACTGATCATACAGGGAGCGGACCGCCACAATCCGACAGTCCGAAACCCCATACTCTCTGAGCACTCCCCACAGGACTTCCCGAGGGACACGGTCGAATGCCTTCTCCAAGTCCACAAAGCACATGTAGACTGGTTGGGCAAACTCCCATGCACTCTCAAGGACCCTGCCGAGAGCATATGTGGAATGTGGAATTAAATGATGGAATGGATTAAGTAAAGAAGTTAAACATTGTACTGATATGATCCAGTTTAAGAGGTTGTTCAAATGAATAGTGCTTACAAAGTACAAAGAAGAAGAATTATGAGAAATACTTTCAACCTTAATGAAAATAAGATATTCTTCATCTCAGTATATTAATAATGACTGAATTAATTAATTATATATTACAAAACTGTTGTATATACTAATACACAGATATTTTATTATAAAAAGGTCAGTAAATAATGTATATATTTGTCGGATCATGTTTTGTTTAGTTATGTTCTGTTAGTTTTGGACTTCCTTAGTTGTTTTGTGCACTTCGGGGGTTTGTTTTAGTCACCATGGTTACTTATGATTTTCACTTGCCTCTGTTGCTCATCAGAGACTCTATTTAAGCCTGCCTTTCCCGGTCACTCGTCGTGACTTCATTGTTTGCATTTGCAAAAGTTACGTTGGCATTCTGGTTTTCGAGCGCATGATTCCTGTGCTAAAGTTAGCTTCTAGTATTCCTGTGCTAAGTACGTTTTTGCTTTAACTTTTCATGCGAACGGCACGCTTTCCTTTTGTTTCGTTCCTGTCTGTTGTAATGTGTATGATTTATGAGAAATAAATCATCTCCTACCTGCACGCTTTCGTCCGGAGCCATCAGTTTTGCGTCCCAGGAGAACGAACCGCAGCACGCTGCACCCCACCGTGACAGATGACTGAGCTACGTGACGTCATTTCTTGTGATGTCTCACGGGGCATTTCTTGTCGGGACGGGATTCGTTCTCAGGGATTCGAATAAAGAACCAACTCTTTTTCTTTACTATAGTGGTCTCGATAACGGGTACCGGTTCTCACAAAGGGATTCGAGTCCGAGGACTCGGTTCTTTTCTTATCGAACAACCGGGAAAACTGGTTTCGAGCATCACCCCTAGTTTGTGGGTAAATTTTGCGTACCCGGAGTAGCCTGGCTTTGTAAGCACCTTACAGAAAATAATATAGCAAAATGTGTTTCAACTTCAGACATATTGCAGCCAAAAGATAAGACAAGGTCCAGTGTGTGTCCTTGGTCATGTGTCCAGCCCGACACCGCCTGTGTCAAATTAAGTCTATTAGGCTTAAAAAGTCTTTGGCCAAGGTGCAATTCACAGCAAACATGAATTGACTGTAGTATCATTGATGCAGTAGATGACTGTAGTATTTTTGATGCAGTAGATGAGTGTAGTATTATTGATGCAGTAGATGACTGTAGTATTATTGATGCAGTAGATGACTAGTATTATTGATGTAGTAGATGACTGTAGTATTATTGATGCAGTAGATGACAGTAGTATTATTGATGCAGTAGATGACTGTAGTATCATTGATGCAGTAGATGACTGTATTATTATTGATGGAGTAGATGACTAGTATCATTGATGCAGTAGATGACTGTAGTATTATTGATGCAGTAGATGACAGTAGTATTATTGATGCAGTAGATGACTGTAGTATTATTGATGCAGTAGATGACTAGTATCATTGATGCAGTAGATGAGTGTAGTATCATTGATGCAGTAGATGACAGTAGTATTATTGATGCAGTAGATGACTAGTATCATTGATGCAGTAGATGAGTGTAGTATAATTGATGCAGTAGATGACTGTAGTATTATTGATGAAGTAGATGAGTGTAGTATTATTGATGCAGTAGATGAGTGTAGTATAATTGATGCAGTAGATGAGTGTAGTATTATTGATGCAGTAGATGACTGTAGTATTATTGATGCAGTAGATGAGTGTAGTATCATTGATTCAGTAGATGAGTATAGTATCATTGATTCAGTAGATGAGTGTAGTATCATTGATGCAGTAGATGAGTGTAGTATCATTGATGCAGTAGATGAGTGTAGTATTATTGATACAGTAGATGACTGTAGTATTATTGATGCAGTAGATGAGTGTAGTAGGGATGTCCCGATCCGATCCAAATATCGGATCGGCCGATATTTGCAAAAAAATGCGTATCGGCAAGGCATGGGAAAATGCCGATCCAGATCCAGTTAAAAAAAAACTCCGGTCCGTGTTTTCCAACGCACCGATTTAAATAATACATTCCACTTTTCTGCTGCTCCCTAATTTCCGTTCCGCATTTTCCAGCACACCTTCAACACATCCACAATTCTCACGCAGTTGCTTTTAGCTGCTGGCATTACACGACATCTCACTCTTTCCTGTGTCTCCTTCTTACAGACAGCGAGCGCACCTTCTTACACACGTCACATACTGTCACGTCATACGTCACATACGTATACGTCCTCTCCCAGCAGAAAGCGAGGTAGCAGCATGGCTAACGTTAGCTGTGATGCTAGCGCAGCTGCTAAGGTGCACGCCTGCTCAAGCGTCCTCTGCGCATAGCAAATCTATGCCACGCACAAAATCAAATAAAAAAATAAGCGCATAACAATTTTCGACACACGGACACGACAGAGAAAACAGTTTTCGTCATCATTGTTCAAATATTGTAAGGTCTGTCGAGACGCTTATCTCCATTCGGTGCCACACGTCCACACCATCGCCGAGGCAAACATTTCCACATCAACACCGTATGAAAAAAATAGTGATTTTTTTTTGTTGTGATTTCCCTCTCTGCATGAAAGTTTAAAAGTAGCATATATTAATGCAGTATGAAGAAGAATGTTTTAATGTAGACATGCAAGCCTTGAAAGAAAATTTTGAAAATCAAGACTACATTTCCTGCAAATGGGTGCATTTCTACCCTATATTTTAACTTTAGATTTATTCTCATATCAAACTCTTTCAGTTGTCTTTTTGACACTTACATCCGGCGCCCCCCTCCACACCCTGGATTATAAATAATGTAAATAATTCAATGTGATTATCTTGTGTGATGACTGTATTATGATGATAGTATATATCTGATAGTATATATCTGTATCATGAATCAATTTAAGTGGACCCCGACTTAAACAAGTTGAAAAACTTATTCGGGTGTTACCATTTAGTGGTCAATTGTACGGAATATGTACTTCACTGTGCAACCTACTAATAAAAGTCTCAATCAATCAATCAAAACACATAGAATCATCATACTGATGTGATTATATGCATCAAGTGTTTATTCAAGGCTAAGGCAAAATATCGAGATATATATCGTGTATCGCAATATGGCCTTAAAATATAGCAATATTAAAAAAAGGCCATATCGCCCAGCCCTTGTTTCAATGATGCCATTTCTGTTTGTCATGTATAATTTTGTCTATTTTGTGTTTATCCTTGAATAAACAGGTCAGTTTCTTGTTACCAACCATTGTGTATTATTCAAACTCACCTAATTCAGCTGGCTAGTTGTTATCAAAAGTACTAAAACCCTTTTCAACATGATTCTGACAACTAAGTAGGCTAAATAACTTTAACCTTTAATACATGCTCGGATAGGCCATTATCGGTCAGTATCGGTATCGGTATCGGATCGGAAGTGCAAAAACAATATCGGTATCGGATCGGAAGTGCAAAAACCTGGATCGGGACATCCCTAGAGTGTAGTATCATTGATGAAATAGATGACTGTAGTATTATTGATGCAGTAGATGAGTGTAGTATCATTGATTCAGTAGATGAGTGTAGTATCATTGATTCAGTAGATAAGTGTAGTATCATTGATGCAGTAGATGAGTGTAGTATCATTGATGCAGCAGATGAGTGTAGTATTATTGATGCAGTAGATGACTAGTATCATTGATGCAGTAGATGAGTGTAGTATTATTGATGCAGTAGATGAGTGTAGTATCATTGATGAAGTAGATGACTGTAGTATTATTGATGCAGTAGATGACTGTAGTATCATTGATGAAGTAGATGACTGTAGTATCATTGATGCAGTAGATGAGTGTAGTATCATTGATGAAGTAGATGACTGATCCATTCAATAAACAATAAACTGTAGTATTATTGATGCAGTAGATGACTGTAGTATCATTGATGAAGTAGATGACTGTAGTATCATTGATGCAGTAGATGAGTGTAGTATTATTGATGCAGTAGATGAGTGTAGTATTATTGATGCAGTAGATGAGTGTAGTATTATTGATGCAGTAGATGAGTGTAGTATTATTAATGCAGTAGATGAGTGTAGTATTATTGATGAAGTAGATGACTGTAGTATTATTGATGAAGTAGATGACTGTAGTATTATTGATGAAGTAGATGAGTGTAGTATTATTGATGCAGTAGATGAATGTAGTATCATTGATGAAATAGATGAGTGTAGTATCATTGATGCAGTAGATGAGTGTAGTATTGTTGATGCAGTAGATGACTGTAGTATTATTGATCATTAGTATTATTGATCAATATGCAATGTTTCTGCCAGGAAGTGGTTGAAGAACTGCACAGGAAGTTGACTGCTGTCCACGTCCAGCTCAGGAAGTCAGAGCTGAACAGGAAGCATCTGGAGATGTCCAACACGAAACTGCTGGACTTTGCACAGGTATGACAACCTCCACTGGGAACAGCCCAACTTTTCCACTACCGAGGTGGCCCGGGGCCCACTCAAATATTAACACTTAACTAGAAAATGATGATGGGCCTGCTATCTGTGCCCTGGACCTCTGGTCGGTGGTCATTGGAAGCCGCCATACTTTTAAGATGGCACCGAGTGTCCGAGTCTGCAAGTTTTAGGTTTAACCGTACAGAATGAGCTACGGAGATGGCCTAAAACATTAGCAAGCGAACAATAAAATACTAACACTTAGCACGTGTGATAGTATTAGCATGCTAACAGTTAGCATGTTTCACATACCAAGTTATATGACTAAGTTGTATGGCTGCAGAAGTAAAGAAATAATTGTAGAATTAGCTGAAAAGTTAGCATGCTATTGTTACCTTGCTAGCATGCTAACGTTTGCATGCTAGCAAATAAGTGTCACATACCAAGTTATATATAAAATGAATGTGTAAATGAAAATACAGCTTCACAACTTTAGTCATAATTTTCTGTGCTCAAGAAACTCTATATGGCTGTAAAAGTGTATTACACCTGAGTACTTGTGTGATGTTGTCATTACTGTCACCTGTGGTGTAAAAGTGTATTACACCTGAGTACTTGTGTGATGTTGTCATTACTGCCACCTGTGGTGTAAAAGGGTATTACACCCGAGTACTTGTGTGATGTTGTCATTACTGCCACCTGTGGTGTAAAAAATGTATTACACCTGAGTACTTGTGTGATGTTGTCATTACTGTCACTAGTGGTGTAAAAGTGTATTACACCTGAGTACTTGTGTGATGTTGTCATTACTGCCACCTGTGGTGTACAAGTGTATTACACCTGAGTACTCGTGTGATGTTGTCATTACTGCCACCTGTGGTGTAAAAGTGTATTACATCTGAGTACTTGTTTGATGTTGTCATTACTGCCACAAGTGGTGTAAAAGTGTGTTACACCTGAGTACTTGTTTGATGTTGTCATTACTGCCACAAGTGGTGTAAGAGTGTATTACACTTGAGTACTTGTGTGATGTTGTCATTACTGCCACAAGTGGTGTAAGAGTGTATTACACCTGAGTACTTGTGTGATGTTGTCATTACTGCCACCTGTGGTGTAAAAGTGTATTACACCTGAGTACTTGTGTGATGTTGTCATTACTGCCACAAGTGGTGTAAAAGTGTATTACACCTGAGTACTTGTGTGATGTTGTCATTACTGCCACCTGTGGTGTAAAAGTGTATTACATCTGAGTACTTGTTTGATGTTGTCATTACTGCCACAAGTGGTGTAAAAGTGTATTACACTTGAGTACTTGTGTGATGTTGTCATTGCTGCCACAAGTGGTGTAAAAGTGTGTTACACCTGAGTACTTGCTTGATGTTGTCATTACTGCCACTAGTGGTGTAAAAGTGTATTACACCTGAGTACTTGTGTGATGTTGTCATTACTGCCACCTGTGGTGTACAAGTGTATTACACCTGAGTACTCGTGTGATGTTGTCATTACTGCCACCTGTGGTGTAAAAGTGTATTACATCTGAGTACTTGTTTGATGTTGTCATTACTGCCACAAGTGGTGTAAAAGTGTGTTACACCTGAGTACTTGTTTGATGTTGTCATTACTGCCACAAGTGGTGTAAGAGTGTATTACACTTGAGTACTTGTGTGATGTTGTCATTACTGCCACAAGTGGTGTAAGAGTGTATTACACCTGAGTACTTGTGTGATGTTGTCATTACTGCCACCTGTGGTGTAAAAGTGTATTACACCTGAGTACTTGTGTGATGTTGTCATTACTGCCACAAGTGGTGTAAAAGTGTATTACACCTGAGTACGTGTGTGATGTTGTCATTGCTGCCACAAGTGGTGTAAAAGTGTGTTACACCTGAGTACTTGTGTGATGTTGTCATTACTGCCACCTGTGGTGTAAAAGTGTATTACATCTGAGTACTTGTTTGATGTTGTCATTACTGCCACAAGTGGTGTAAAAGTGTATTACACCTGAGTACTTGCTTGATGTTGTCATTACTGCCACCTGTGGTGTAAAAGTGTATTACACTTGAGTACTTGTGTGATGTTGTCATTGCTGCCACAAGTGGTGTAAAAGTGTGTTACACCTGAGTACTTGCTTGATGTTGTCATTACTGCCACCTGTGGTGTAAAAGTGTATTACATCTGAGTACTTGTGTGATGTTGTCATTACTGCCACAAGTGGTGTAAAAGTGTGTTACACCTGAGTACTTGTGTGATGTTGTCATTGCTGCCACAAGTGGTGTAAAAGTGTGTTACACCTGAGTACTTGTGTGATGTTGTCATTGCTGCCACAAGTGGTGTAAAAGTGTGTTACACCTGAGTACTTGCTTGATGTTGTCATTACTGCCACCTGTGGTGTAAAAGTGTATTACATCTGAGTACTTGTGTGATGTTGTCATTACTGCTACCTGTGGTGTAAAAGTGTATTACACCTGAGTACTTGTGTGATGTTGTCATTACTGCCACAAGTGGTGTAAAAGTGTGTTACACCTGAGTACTTGTGTGATGTTGTCATTACTGCCACCTGTGGTGTAAAAGTGTGTTACACCTGAGTACTCGTTTTATGTTGTCATTACTGCCACCTGTGGTGTAAAAGTGTATTACACTTGAGTACTTGCTTGATGTTGTCATTACTGCCACCTGTGGTGTAAAAGTGTATTGCATCTGAGTACTTGTGTGATGTTGTCATTACTGCCACAAGTGGTGTAAAAGTGTGTTACACCTGAGTACTTGTGTGATGTTGTCATTGCTGCCACAAGTGGTGTAAAAGTGTGTTACACCTGAGTACTTGTGTGATGTTGTCATTACTGCCACCTGTGGTGTAAAAGTGTATTACACTTGAGTACTTGTGTGATGTTGTCATTACTGCCACCTGTGGTGTAAAAGTGTTACACCTGAGAAACAGACAAAGATTGTCAAATCATATGAAGAGTTTAAGAAAGATAAACAACTTAAACACAAATTCTAAACTTTGTTTCTTAAAGTTTATCCAGAAAGAGACTTTTGCTCAAGAGTTCCAACTGAGTATTTTTAATGATCAATAAGTTCATCAATAATATTTTCATGAATGTTTTTTTTCCTCAGAATGTCCACAAGGTGCTAACAACAACTAGCTTGTTAGCAGGACAACTTGGGTAAGTCATGTGATCATTAGACTCTATTTAGTGTTTATGTTGGGTGTCATATAGATCAGATGTCATGTTGATCAGGTGTCATGTTGATCAGATGTCATGTTGATCAGGTGTCATGTTGATCAGGTGTCATATTGATCAGGTGTCATATTGATCAGGTGTCATGTTGATCAGGTGTCATGTTGATCAGGTGTCATGTTGATCAGGTGTCATTATGATCAGGTGTCATATTGATCAGATGTCATGTTGATCAGGTGTCATGTTGATCAGGTGTCATATTGATCAGATGTCATATTGATCAGGTGTCATATTGATCAGATGTCGTATTGATCAGATGTCATTTTGATCAGGTGTCATATTGATCAGGTGTCATATTGATCAGGTGTTTTATTAATCAGATGTCATATTGATCAGGTGTCATATTGATCAGGTGTCATGTTGATCATGTGTCATGTTGATCAGGTGTCACATTGATCAGGTGTCATGTTGATCAGGTGTCATATTGATCAGGTGCCATGTTGATCAGGTGTCATATTGATCAGGTGTTTTATTAAATAAATCAGATGTCGTATTGACCAGATGTCATATTGATCAGGTGTCATGTTGATCAGATGTCATATTGATCAGGTGTTATATTGATCAGATGTCGTATTGATCAGATGTCATTTTGATCAGGTGTCATATTGATCAGGTGTCATATTGATCAGGTGTTTTATTAATCAGATGTTGTATTGATCAGATGTCATATTGATCAGGTGTCATGTTGATCAGGTGTCACATTGATCAGGTGTCATGTTGATCATGTGTCATGTTGATCAGGTGTCACATTGATCAGGTGTCATATTGATCAGGTGCCATGTTGATCATGTGTCATGTTGATCATGTGTCATGTTGATCAGGTGTCATATTGATCAGGTGCCATGTTGATCAGGTGTCATATTGATCAGGTGTTTTATTAAATAAATCAGATGTCGTATTGACCAAATGTCATATTGATCAGGGGTCATGTTGATCAGGTGTCATATTGATCAGGTGTTTTATTAATCAGATGTCGTATTGATCAGATGTCATATTGATCAGATGTTATATTGATAAGATGTCATATTGATCAGGTGTCATGTTGATCAGGTGTCATATTGATCAGATTTCATATTGATCAGGTGTCATATTGATCAGGTGTCATATTGATTAGATGTCATATTGATCAGGTGTCACATTGATCAGATGTCATATTGATCAGATGTTATATTAATCAGATGTCGTATTGATCAGATGTCATATTGATCAGATGTCATATTGATCAAATGTTATATTAATCAGATGTCGTATTGATCAGATGTCATATTGATCAGATGTTATATTAATCAGATGTCGTATTGATCAGATGTCATATTGATCAGGTGTCATGTTGATCAGATGTCATATCGATCACATGTCATATTGCCATCAGGAGTAGTGGATCATCTCCAGCTGCAAACACTCCTCCAGCTCTTCCCGACCCCGCCTTGCAGCTGGCTGTGGAGGCCCAAGTGTTGCTGCAGGACATCAGCACTGCTAATGATGATGAAGGTAATCTACACTAACTAGTCTTGTACTAACTAGTCTTCCAATGGAGATGACTTCGATCATCATTTGTTCTCACCTTGGAAATGTTTGTCTTAAAAAGTACAAAAGCAGTGAAGTTGTCAAGTTGTGTAAATGGTAAATAAAAACAATGATTTGCAAATCCTTTTCAACTTATATTCAATTGGATGGACTGCAAAGACAAGATATTTCATGTTCACACTGAGGAACTTTGTTATTTTTGTTGTAACACGTGGCTTGGCATTGTCTTGCTGAAATAAGCAGGGGCGTCCATGACAACGATGGCAACATATGTTGCTCCAAAAGCTGTATGTACCTTTCAGCATTAATGATGCCTTCACAGATGTGTAAGTTACCCATGCCTTGGGCACTAATACACCCCCATACCATCACAGATGCTGCCTTTTACACTTTGACCCTAGAACAGTCCGGATGGTTCTTCCTCTTTGGTCCACAGTTTCCAAAAACAATTTGAAATGTGGACCGCAGAACACTTTCCCACTTTGCATCAGTCTATCTTAGATAAGCCCGGGCCCAGCGAAGCGTTTCTGGGTGTTATTGATAAATGGCTTTGATTTGCATAGTAGAGTTTTAACTTGCACTTACAGATGTAGAGACCAACTGTAGTTACTGACAGTGGTTTTCTGAAGTGTTCCTGAGCCCATGTGGTGATATCCTTTACACACTGATTTGGCTTTTTGATGCAGTACCGCCTGAGGGATCCAAGGTGAGTAATATCATGGCTTACGTGCAGTGATTTCTCCAGATTCTCTGAACCTTTTGATGATATTACGGAGCATAGATGGTGAAATCCCTACATTCCTTGCAATAGCTGGTTGAGAAATGTTGTTTTTAAACAATTTGCTCAGGCATTTGTTGACAAAGTGGTGACCCTCGCCCCGTCCTTGTTTGTGAATGACTGAGCATTTCATGGAAGCTGCTTTTATACCCAATCATGGCACCCACCTGTTCCCAATTAGCCTGTTCACCTGTGGGATGTTCCAAATAAGTCTTTGATGAGCATTCCTCAACTTTCTCACTCTTTTTTGCCACTTGTGCTAGCTTTTTTGAAACATGTTGCAGGCATCAAATTCCAAATGAGCTAATATTTGCAAAAAATAAAGTTTCTCAGTGTGAACAAGAAATATCTTGCCTTTGCAGTCTAGTCAATTGAATATAAGTTGAAAAGGATTTGCAAATCATTGTTTTTATTTACCATTTACACGACTTGACAACATCACTGCTTTTGTACATTGTAGCATGAAGTAGATTGCAAGATAAAGTTATGATCATAATAATAAGTTATTTTAATAATAAAGTCAATTGTTTGTACTACAATGAACTACATTGCAGTGTAAACATTTTGGATGTCACAATAGGAACTTTAATATCACACTTGTCATGATTATCATTGAGGTATTGTTGAATGTACTCAAAGTACTCACAGTATATACACATACTGTATACACTCATACTGTATACACACTTAATATACACATTTACTGTATATACACACATACCATATATACACTATATACACACATACTGTATACACACTATATATACACATGCACACATACTGTAGATACTATATATACACACATGTACACACATACTATATATACACACATGTACACACATACTGTATATACACTATATATACACATGTACACACATACTATATACAAACCTCGTTTCCATATGAGTTGGGAAATTGGATGTAAATATAAACGGAATACAATGATTTGCAAATCCTTTTCAACCCATATTCAGTTGAATGCACTACAACAGTGGTTCTCAACCTTTTTTCAGTGATGTACCCCCTGTGAAAATTGTTTTAATTCAAGTACCCCCTAATCAGAGCAAAGCATTTTTGGTTGAAAAAAAGAGATAAAGAAGTAAAATACAGCACTATGTCATCAGTTTCTGATTTATTAAATGGCGACCCCAATGGGAATAAGCGGTAGAAAATGGATGGATGGATGGATGGATGGTATAACAGTGCAAAATATTGCTTATTTGTAGTGGTCTTTCTTGAACTATTTGGAAAAAAAGACATAAAAATAACTAAAAACTTGTTGAAAAATAAACAAGTGATTCAATTATAAATAAAGATTTCTACACATAGAAGTAATCATCAACTTAAAGGCCTACTGAAATGCGATTTTCTTATTTAAACGGGGATAGCAGGTCCATTCTATGTGTCATACTTGATCATTTCGCGATATTGCCATATTTTTGCTGAAAGGATTTAGTAGAGAACATCGACGATAAAGTTCGCAACTTTTGGTCGCTGATAAAAAAGCCTTGCCTCTACCGGAAGTAGCAGACGAGTAGCGTGACGTCACAGGTTGTGGAGCTCCTCACATCCGCACATTGTTTACAATCATGGCCACCAGCAGCGAGAGCGATTCGGAAAGCGACAATTTCCCCATTAATTTGAGCGAGGATGAAAGATTTGTGGATGAGGAAAGTGAGAGTGAAGGACTAGAGAGCAGTGGGAGCGGTTCAGATAGGGAAGATGCTGTGAGAGGCGGGTGGGACCTGATATTCAGCTGGGAATGACTAAAACAGTAAATAAACACTAGACATATATATACTCTATTAGCCACAACACAACCAGGCTTATATTTAATATGCCACGCATAACAAACTCCTCCCCTCTCCCGTCCATATAACCCGCCAATACAACTCAAACACCTGCACAACACACTCAATCCCACAGCCCAAAGTACCGTTCACCTCCCCAAAGTTCATACGGCACATATATTTCCCCAAAGTCCCCAAAGTTACGTACGTGACATGCACATAGCGGCAAGCACGTACGAGCAAGCGATCAAATGTTTGTAAGCCGCAGCTGCATGCGTACTCACGGTACCGTGTCTGCGTATCCAACTCAAAGTCCTCCTGGTAAGAGTCTCTGTTGTCCCAGTTCTCCACAGGCCAATGGTAAAGATTGACTGTCATCTTTCGGGAATGTAAACAATGAAACACCGGCTGTGTTTGTGTTGCTGCAGTCGGCCGCAATACACCGCTTCCCACCTACAGCTTTCTTCTTTGCTGTCTCCATTGTCCATTGAACAAATTGCAAAAGATTCACCAACACAGATGTCCAGAATACTGTGGAATTTTGAGATGAAAACAGAAAACTTTATAGCTGGCCATCATGCTGTCCCAAAATGTCCTCTGCAATCCGTGACGTCACGCGCTGACGTCATCATACCGAGAGGTTTTCAGCAGGATATTCCACGCGTAATTTAAAATTGCACTTTAGTAAGCTAACCCGGCCGTATTGGCATGTGTTGCAATGTTAAGATTTCATCATTGATATATAAACTATCAGACTGCGTGGTCGGTAGTAGTGGGTTTCAGTCGGCCTTTAAAGTCCCCTCTTTAGGGATTGTAATAGAGATCCATCTGGATTCATGAAATTAATTTTAAAAATTTCTTCACACAAAAACAAATCTTTAACATCAATATTTATGGAACATGTCCACAAAAAATCTAGCTGTCAACACTGAATATTGCATTGTTGCATGGTAATGAATGGAATAGCCTACTTGATTTGATGTTCAGTTTATGAACTTACATTCATATTTTGTTGTAGTATTATTCAATAGATATATTTATAAAAGATTTTTGAATTGTTGCTATTTTTAGAATATTTAAAAAAAATCTCACGTACCCCTTGGCATACCTTCAAGTACCCCCAGGGGTACGCGTACCCCCATTTGAGAACCACTGCACTACAAAGACAAGATATTTGATGTTCAAACTCATAAACTTTTTTTTTTTTTTGCAAATAATAATTAACTTAGAATTTCATGGCTGCAACACGTGCCAAAGTAGTTGGGAAAGGGCATGTTCACCACTGTGTTACATCACCTTTTCTTTTAACAACACTGTTATTGTAGGCATAGGCATAGGCTCATACGTTTTTAAGTTGAAATAAAAAAATAAATAAAAAATGTGCCTCATAAGCCTTAGGCTGTCAATCACGCGCACAAACTTAAATTATACAATAACATATGTATATCATCCCTATTTAAACAAAAATAAATTAAATAATAATAATACATTACCTGCAACTTATTGGCCAAGGCAAATAGCTGAAGGGGGAAAATCAAACCCATCAGACTGCACTTTATCATCAAACTTGAATTATAATGAAAATAGACGGTCGCGACAAACAAAGCAGGCTAAATAGCCTTACATTGTCGCCAATCGGAGATGCGCTTCACTTGAAAGCGAGATCAAATAAATAACACACAGTAGTATATCTCGAATAGAAAAAAAAAACAATAAACAACGCAATTGCCTTAATTCCTTTGCATTGTAGTGCGCCCAAACAACACGTAACCATCAAAATTATTTAGCTGACCGAACTCAATATAGGTTAGACATGGGCTTATTTGGTATAGCCTATAGGTAACGTAGACTAATTCGTTTAACATATCCAACCATATGTCTCCTTACTTTTTTTTTTGTTAGCACTATCCAGGAATAAAATGGCATCAACAGTGCCAGGATTCATGCGAGAGCGCCTGGCCTCTAAAATGCGCCCTGCTGCACTGAAGGAGCGCTCACTTGCGCCACTTGTTGCTGGGACGCGGTGCCATCTTTTTCTTTTTTTCTTCTTGTGTTGTGTTGTGCTGCAGTGCCTGATGAATAATTATCTGTTTCTAAGAGTGCTGCTCGTTTTTCGTATGTGGGTAACAACATTTAACTATGTATATATATTTCCGAATTGGTTCAGCCGCCACCCGCCCGCATCTAGTTAAAATCTATTTTTACCTGCCCGACCCGCAGTTTATCCGCGGACTCCGCAGTTGTGTCCGCAAACCACGCATCTCTAATACACACTATATATACACATGCACACACATACTGTATATGCACTATATAGACACATGTACACATACTATATACACACTATATATACATATGTACACACATACTATATACACACTATATATACACATGTACACACATACTATATACACACTATATATACACATGTACACACATACTGTATATACACTATATATACACATGTACACACATACTATATACACACTATATATACACATGTACACACATACTATATACACACTATATACACTCATGTACACACATCCTATATACACACATGTACACACATACTGTATATACACTATATATACACATGTACACACATACGTATTCATTATTATAATAAACATGTTTTCAAAATAAATGTCATATTTGTTCAAACTCTGAATGACGTTTGAAAATGTTCTCCAACAGAAGACTTGGACCTCATGTGAAGCAAAGATGTGATGGAGGACCAAACAGGAAGAAGTGAACTATATTCAGAGTCAGAACTTCACTATTCAGACTTCATCCCAAGTGAACTATATTCAGAGTCAGAACTTCACTATTCAGACTTCATCCCAAGTGAACTATATGCGGAGTCAGAACTTCACCATTCATCCCAAGTGAACTATATTCAGAGTCAGAACTTCACTATACATACTTCATCCCAAGTGAACTATGTTCAGAGTCAGAACATCACTATTCAGACTTCATCCCAAGTGAACTATATTCAGAGTCAGAACTTCACCATTCAGAATTCATCCCAAGTGAACTATATTGAGAGTCAGAACTTCACCATTTAGACTTCATCCCATGTGAACTATGTTCAGAGTAAGAACTTCACAATTCATCCCAAGTGAACTATATTCAGAGTCAGAACTTCACTATTCAGACTTCATCCCAATTGAACTATAATCAGTCAGAACTTCACTATTCAGACTTCATCCCAAGTGAACTATAATCAGAGTCAGAAATTTACCATTCAGACTTCATCCCAAGTGCGTTATATTCAGAGTCAGAACTTCACCATTCAGACTTCATCCCAAGTGAACTATATTCAGAATCAGAACTTCCCCATTCAGACTTCATCCCATGTGAACTATATTCAGTCAGAACTTCACCATTCATACTTCATCCCAAGTGAACTATACGCGGTATGGCGTAGTGGGTAGAGCAACCGTGCCAGAACCTGAGGGTTGCAGGTTCGCTCCCCGCCTCTTACCATCCAAAAATCGCTGCCGTTGTGTCCTTGGGCAGGACACTTCACCCTTGCCCCCGGTGCCACTCACACCGGTGAATGAATGATGAATGATAGGTGGTGGTCGGAGGGGCCGTAGGCGCAAATTGGCAGCCACGCTTCTGTCAGTCTACCCCAGGGCAGCTGTGGCTATGAAAGTAGCTTACCACCACCAGGTGTGAATGAATGATGGCTTCTCACTTCTCTGTGAAGCGCTTTGAGTGTCTAGAAAAGCGCTATATAAATCTAAGTCATTAAGTCATTATTATAATCAGAGTCAGAATTCCACATTCAGACTTCATCCCATGTGAACTATGTTCAGAGTCAGAACTTCACCATTCATCCCAAGTGAACTATATTCAAAGTCAGAACTTCACTATTCAGACTTCATCCCAAGTGAACTATATTCAGAGTCAGAACTTCACCATTCAGACTTCATCCCAAGTGAACTATAATCAGAGACAGAACTTCACCATTTAGACTTCATCCCATGTGAACTATGTTCAGAGTCAGAACTTCATCATTCATCCCAACTGAACTATATTCAAAGTCAGAACTTCACTATTCATACTTCATCCCAAGTGAACTGTGTTCAGATTCAGAACATCACTATTCAGACTTCATCCCAAGTGAACTATATTCAGAGTCAGAACTTCACCATTCAGACTTCATCCCAAGTAAACTATATTGAGAGCCAGAACTTCACCATTTAGACTTCGTCCCATGTGAACTATGTTCAGAGTCAGAACTTCACCATTCATCCCAAGTGAACTATATTCAGAGTCAGAACTTCACTATTCAGACGTCATCCCAAGTGAACTATAATCAGAGTCAGAACTTCACTATTCAGACTTCATCCCAAGTGAACTATAATCACAGTCAGAACTTCACCATTCAGACTTCATCCCAAGTGAACTATATTCAGAGTCAGAACTTCACCATTCACACTTCAACCCAAGTGAACTATATTCAGAGTAAGAACTTCCCCATTCAGACTTCATCCCAAGTGAACTATAATCAGAGTCAGGAATTCCACATTCAGACTTCATCCCATGTGAACTATGTTCAGAGTCAGAACTTCACCATTCATCCCAAGTGAACTATATTCAAAGTCAGAACTTCACTATTCAGACTTCATCCCAAGTGAACTATGTTCAGAGTCAGAACATCACTATTCAGACTTCATCCCCAGTGAACTATATTCAGAGTCAGAACTTCACCATTCAGACTTCATCCCAAGTGTACTATATTCAGAGTCAGAACATCACCATTTACACTTCATCCCAAGTGAACTATGTTCAGAGTCAGAACTTCACCATTCATCCCAAGTGAACTATATTCAAAGTCAGAACTTCACTATTCAGACTTCATCCCAAGTGAACTATGTTCAGAGTCAGAACATCACTATTCAGACTTCATCCCAAGTGAACTATAATCAGAGTCAGACCTTCACCATTCAGACTTCATCCCAAGTGAACTGTATTCAGAGTCAGAACTTCACCATTCAGACTTCATCCCGAGTGAACTATATTCAGTCAGAACTTTCCCATTCAGACTTAATTCCAAGTGAACTATTTTCAGAGTCATAACTTCACCATTCAGACTTCATCACAAGTGATCTATATTCAGAGTCAGAACTTCACTATTCAGACTTCATCCCAAGTGAAATATATAATCTGAATCAGAACTTCACCATTCATACTCCATTCCAAGTGAACTATATTCAGAGTCAGAACTTCACCATTTAGACGTCATCCCATGTGAACTATGTTCAGAGTCAGAACTTCACCATTAATCCCAAGTGAACTATATTCAGAGTGAGAACTTCACTATTCATACTTCATCACAAGTGAACTATGTTCAGATTCAGAACATCACTATTCAGACTTCATCCCAAGTGAACTATGTTCAGAGTCAGAACTTCACCATTCAGACTTAATCCCAAGTAAACTATATTGAGAGTCAGAATTTCACCCTTTAGATTTCGTCCCATGTGAACTATGTTCAGAGTCAGAACTTCACCATTCATCCCAAGTGAACTATAATCAGAGTCAGAACTACACCATTCAGACTTCATCCCAAGTGAACTATAATCAGAGTCAGAAATTCACCATTCAGACTTCAACCCAGTCACCAGAACCTGCACACCTTTTCAAAATAAGAGTCAAATGACAAGTGGAACACAACAATTTAAATTGTTGGTTCAGATCCACTCAAACCTGTTGATGATATAAATTATATTTTATAAATAATACTGTCACATCAGTGCCCCCCCCCCCCCCGATAATAACCAACATAGGTTGATCCGTGAATCATTTTCATCATGACGCACATGCCGCGCCCCCCCCTCCCCCCCCAAAGAATTATGTTAGCTGAACAGTTCCAGCTGCAATAACACTCCACTTCTCTTTGAAGCTTCAAGTGACAGTTAGCTAACATGCTAACAACTTGTCTTGTGAGCGTGAGGAAGACCTCCAAAAGAGGGCGTGTCCAAAGTGCAGACCACAAAGTAACTGTTTTTTATCTGGTTTTAGAACTGTTTTTAAACTGGTTTTAATTCATACATTTTGTTGCACTGCACTAACATCACCACAAGGTGGTGCAGGTTTTACCAAATTATACACCTTGTTGCACTGCACTAAAATCACCACAAGGTTTGTACAGTTTTACTAAATCATAAACTTTGTTGCACTACACTAAAAACACTACAAGGTGGTGCAGTTTTACTAAATCATACACTTTGTTGCACCGCACTAAAATCACAACAACGTGGTGCAGTTTTAACTAAATCATAAACTTAGTTGCACTGCATTAAAGGCACCACAAGGTGGTGCAGTTTTACTAAACCATTCACTTTGTTACACTGCACTAAAAGCACCACAAGGTGGTGCAGTTTCACTAAATCATACACTTTGTTGCACCGCACTAAAATCACCACAACGTGGTGCAGTTTTGACTAAATCATACACTTTATTGCACTGCACTAAAATCACCACAAGATGGTGCAGTATTAACTAAATCATAAACTTTGTTGCACTACACTAAAATCACCACAAGGTGGTGCAGTTTTAACTAAATCATACACTTTATTGCACTGCACTAAAATCACCACAAGGTGGTGCAGTTTTAAGTAAATCATACACTGTTGCACTACACTAAAATCACCACAAGGTGGTGCAGTTTTAATAAATCATACTTTGTTGCACCACACTAAAAGCACCACGAGGTGGTGCAGATTTACTATATCATACACTTTGCTGCACCTCACTAAAAGCACTACAAGGTGGTGCAGTTTTAACTAAATCATACACTTTGTTGCACCGCACTAAAAGCACCACAAGGTGGTGCAGTTTTATCAATCAATCAATGTTTACTTATATAGCCCTAAATCACGAGTGTCTCAAAGGGCTGCACAAGCCACAACGACATCCTCGGCTCAGATCCCACATCAGGGCAAGAAAAAACTCAACCCAATGGGATGACAATGAGAAACCTTGAAGGGGGCCGCAGATGTGGGGGCCCCCCCGGGCGACCGGTGCAATGGACGTCAAGTGGATCTAACATAATAATGTGAGAGTTCAGTCCATAGTGGGGAAGAACAGAAAAGAGACGGCAGATCAACTGGTCTAAATGGGGGTCTATTTAAAGGCTAGAATATACAAATAAGTTTTAAGATGGGACTTAAATGCTTTTACTGAGGTAGCATCTCTAACTGCTACTGCTAGAACATTCCAGAGTACTGGAGCCCCAATAGAAAACACTCTATAGCGCGCAGACTTTTTTTGGGCTCTGGGAATCACTAATAAGTTCTTTGAACGCAGATTTCTTGCCGGGACATATGGTACAATACAATCAGCAAGATAGGATGGAAACTAGACCCTTTAATATTTTATACCTAAGTAGTAAAACCTTAAAGTCACATCTTAAGTGCACAGGAAGACAGTGCAGGTGAGCCACTATAGGTATATATATATGTATATATATATATATATATATATATATATATATATATATATATGGGTATATACAGTAAAGGCGTAATATGATCAAACTTTCTTGTTCTTGTCAAAAGTCTAGAAGCTGCATTTTGTACCAACTGTAATCTTTTAATGCTAGACATAGGGAGACATGAAAATAATACGTTACAGTAATCGAGACGAGACGTAACGAACACATGAATAATGATCTCAGCGTCGCTTGTGGACATAATGGAACAAATTTTAGCGATATTACGGAGATGAAAGAAGGCTGTTTTAGTAACACTCTTAATGTGTGACTCAAACGAGAGAGTTGGGTGGAAGATAATACCTAGATTCTTTACCGGGTCGCCTTGTGTAATTGTTTGGTTGTCAAATGTTAAGGTGGTATTATTAAATAGGTGTCGGTGTCTAGCAGGACCGATAATCAGCATTTCCGTTTTCTTAGCGTTGAGTTGCAAAAATTTAGCGGACATCCATTGTTTGATTTCATTAAGATACGCCTCCAGCTGACTACAATCTGGCGTGTTGGTCAGCTTTAGGGGCATGTAGAGTTGGGTGTCATCAGCATAACAGTGAAAGTTAACATGTATGATGTCACCTAGCGGCAGCATGTAGATGCTGAAGAGTGCAGGGCCAAGAACCGAACCCTGGGGAACTCCGCACGTTACCTTAACATACTCCGAGGTCACATTGTTTTGGGAGACGCACTGCATCCTGTCAGTAAGATAAGAGTTAAACCAAGACAAGGCTAAGTCTGACATACCAATACGTGTTTTGATACGCTCTAATAAAATATTAAGATCGACGGTATCAAAAGTAGCGCTAAGATCAAGTAGCAGCAACATGAATGACGCATCAGCATCCATCGTTAGCAATAGATCATTAGTCACTTTTGCGAGGGCTGTCTTTGTAGAGTGATTTGCCCTGAATCTGGATTGAAAGGGTTCAGTTGTTGGCACCGGTGGTGCAACAATTTTTTCAAGGATTTTCTAAATAAAGGGACGGTGGGACACCGGCCAGTAGTTTACCATGAGGTCAGGATCGAGGTTAGGTCTTTTGAGCAGAGGATGAATAACCGCTTTTTTGAATGCTAGGGGAACAGTGCCAGAGGAAAGTGATAAGTGTATAATATTTAGCACTGATGGTCTTAATATTACAAACAGTTCCTTGATAAGTTTCCCAGGAAGTGGGTCAAGTAAACATGTTGTTTGTTTTATCCCATTTACACGCCGTAGGAGTTCCTCTGTTATTTCATCAAAAAGAGAGAGACTATTTTGGAGGGCAATATCCGTCATACATGCATTCTTATCTGTGTTAATAGAACTCAGTTGTAGCTTTAATCTCCTTTCTAATGAGTTCAATTTTCTTATTAAAGAAATTCATAAAGTCATCTGCCGAGTGGGTAGAGCTACTGGGAGGAGTCCCTTGTTGAGTTAGCGATGCTACTGTACAGAACAAATATTTAGGATCGTTTTTGTTGAGGCGGATGAGATTTGAGTAGTATTTAGCTTTAGCTAAGGAAAGCATGCGTTTATAAATTATTAAACTATCACTCTGCTTGATGGAAAACATCAAGTTTAGTCACGCACCATTTGCCATCCAGCTTTCTACATGATAATTTAAGAGCTCTAGTTTCTTCTGTAAACCACGGGGTACGCCTTTTAGGGGCCCTTTTTAGCTTTAGCGGTGCTATACTCTCAATGGTTTTGCGCAGGGCATCGTTAAAGTTGTTAGTGAGGTTATAGAGCCCACATCATTTGGGAATGGTGCCATTACTGAAGGCAGTAGGCCAGCAAGAGTCATCGTTGTGGCAGCATTAATGTTGCGGCTGCTAAAGCAGTTATTATTATTAGTATGTTGATAATGAGTCAGAACTTCGAATTTTATAAGGTAATGATCGGACATTACTTTTGTATACGGGAGTATCATAACTTTGGAGGTGGTGACACCCCTGGCAAGCACTAGATCTATCGTATTACCGTTGCGATGCGTGGGTTCATTTATTATTTGTGTAAGACCACAGCTATCAATTATAGTCTGGACAGCCACGCACGGAGGGTCTGATTGGGAAGTCCCCCAATATAATTATATTGTCAGCGTGCGTCCCTAGATCAGTAACGAACTCTGAGAATTCACTGATAAAGTCTGAATAGGGCCCTGGGGGCCGGTAGATAACAGCCAGGTAGAGAGGCAGCGGTGCGACAGACCTCATAGTAAGCACCTCAAATGATTTATATTTATTACTTAGGTTAGGGGTAAGGTTAAGGTTTTCATTGTATATTAGTGCGACCCCCCCCACCCCTTTTCAGGGGACGGGCAATTTGCGCATTCGTATAGTTAGGAGGAGATGCCTCGTTCAGCGCAAAAGATTGTTGTCTCAATGACCTCATTAACTAATAACGTTTTGGGAGACTGATTTTATGTTTAAAAAGCTCATATTATAGATAGTGGGCTGTTTTGAGCAATTTTTGTTAAAGTTATCTGTAGTAGTAATATTAATAATGTTGCGTTTATTTTGCGTAGTGCGCTTTAAATAATTTCAACCATATCTAGGAATTGATATGACGGGAATCTTCAGATTGTTTGCTTTGTGCTGCGATACTCTGAACGCATCATAATTTGCCACCTCAGTAGAATGCATGTCCACCTCTATCACAGTCACTGCAGAAAAAACATGATGTGAGTTGTGTATTATTCTAGGAAAAATGCTATGTGTACAGGGATTTTCCAGCCTGGCACTGGCTAGTTCTAGCTTAACTGACTCCTCAACCGGACTAACAGACACTGTAATTGCCTGTGTCCGAGCTCGCTCTAGAGTAGTTAGTCAAGTGTGACTCAAACAATAATCTATGTTCCCACACAGGATGATGGCGCCTTCCTGGTTAGGGTGAAGGCCGTCCCTCATCAACAAGCCCGGTTTGCCCCAGAAAGAGGGCCAATTATCAATAAACGTTAGTCCGTTGTCTACAAAAACTAGCCAGCCACTTGTTAAGCGAGACTAATCTGCTATATCTCTCATCATTGCCTCTCGCAGGCAGGGGCCAGAGACAAGTACTCGATGTCTGGACATCTTTCTAGCGAGATTACAAGTCCTAGCTATGTTCCTCCTTGTAATCTCTGACTGTCTCATCCTAGTGCCATTGAAGCCAACATGTACAAGTATGTTTGCAAAACTAGTGGTGCGATTAGCCTGTCGTACGTGTTTACTAGGCCTGGTGCGAGTTAGCTCCCTAAGATTAGCTTCAATGTCAGGTGCTCTGGCCCCGGGAATACACTTAATTGTGGCTGGTTTGCTAAGCTTTATGTTTCAGGTGATGGAGTCCCCTATGACTAATGTGTGGTGCCCGGTAGATTGAGGTGTAGGACTAGCTAAAGGGCTAAATCTAATATGCGTCTCAACCGTTTCAGCGAGCAGTCACTCAAGGCAAACCGGAACCGGAACTAAATCATACAATTTGTTGCACTGCACTAAAAGCACCACAAGGTGGTGCAGTTTTAACTAAATCATACACTTTGTTGCACCGCACTAAAAGCACCACAAGGTTGTGCAATTTTAACTAAATCATACACTTTGTTGCACTGCACTAAAATCACCACAAGGTGGTACAGATTTAACTAAATCATACACTTTTTTGCACCGCACTAAAAGCACCACAAAGTGGTGCAGTTTTAAGTGAAAAGGTGCAGTAGAAGTTACATGTTCACACCTACAAGAAAAGAGAGAACATAGTTCATAAAGTGGTTTAGTTGTCAGTGAACATCAACACTAAAAAATGGCTGCACTTTGGACGCTCACCTTCACCTTAAGTTGTACACCATGGAATTGTTGACTCCCAAGTCCTGAGAGTGATGTCACCACAAGTCCTGAGAGTGATGTCATCACAAGTCCTGAGAGTGATGTCATCACAAGTCCTGACTTCATGTCTGTGTGAAGTCCTCGGCATTAGACACGGTTATTGAAGTGAACATTGTATTATAAGTCATGTGTTCATAATGGTTATTGAAGCACACCCTTCTCTTCACTGAAGGTGACAACATGAAAACAACATTGTATTATAAGTCATGTGTTCATAATGGTTATTGAAGCACACCCTTCTCTTCACTGAAGGTGACAACATGAAAACAACATTGTGTTATAAGTCATGTGCTCATAAAAAGGCAACATTCCTCTTCTCTTACATGTCATGTTCACAGGATTGATGTCACCTCAATATCATCTTCATCGTCCTGCTCTTCAATCTGTATCTGCTCTGGACTACTTCCTTCTCTTGCACTTCTTCAATAAAGGAATTATTGCAGTTGATTTCCTCACTGGAACAAACATGATCTTTGTTTCCTTTGGAAATAAATGTCAAAATTCTTGTTCAAAATGAAGTGAAATCTTTATTAAATGTTGATGTAATAAATAGCATCCACTGATCCGTGTGATGTCATCTCAGCAACACCACCGTATCGCTTTAACAGAGCTCTGTTTGTAAAATGAATGTTTGCTGTATCATTTATGTGCCGATACAACCTTTTCACTTTTGATACACCGGTAACGCAGCCTTGCGTATCGGGTAATATCTATGTGATATCAGCAGAAGAAGAAACCATGTAGTGCACTTTTCATGTTGTCCATAAAAAGTTGTTAAAGATGTTTTTGGAAACAAACGGGCGGTGAGCCGACACTGCAAGGACCACACGAGTCCCAGGACTTTGGTGTCATCCCAGTGATACCATCACCCTGGGGGGTCTCACCCTGCAGGAAGTCATAGTCCCCCTCCCTGGAGGCCTGAACACAAATCACACTAGTCAGCACTGCAACATGGAGGTCTTTAGTACACTAGTCAGGACTGCAACATGGAGGTCTTTAGTACACTAGTCAGGACTGCAACATGGAGGTCTTTAGTACACTAGTCAGGACTGCAACATGGAGGTCTTCAGTACGCTAGTCAGGACTGCAACATGGAGGTCTTTAGTACACTAGCCATGACTGCAACATGGAAGTCTTTAGTACACTAGTCAGGAGGTCTTTAGTACACTAGTCAGCACTGCAACATGGAGGTCTTTAGTACACTAGTCAGCACTGCAACATGGAGGTCTTTAGTACACTAGTCAGCACTGCAACATGGAGGTCTTCAGTACACTAGTCAGGACTGCAACATGGAGGTCTTTAGTAGACTAGTCAGGACTGCAACATGGAGGTCTTTAGTACACTAGTCAGGACTGCAACATGGAGGTCTTTAGTACACTAGTCAGGACTGCAACATGGAGGTCTTCAGTACACTAGTCATGACTGCAACATGGAGGTCTTTAGTAGACTAGTCAGGACTGCAGGTCTTCAGTGACTCAACCATTCAGTCAGTCACAACAAGTCACTTGACAATGTTTACACTTTTCATTGTTTATACAACATTCAAAATGAAATAGTTGTTAGTAAAAATGTTGTCTACAACAGCAGCTGGTTGACATACAGGAATTAGAAGATGATGATTGTGGACACATGGTTGAAATACAGTTGTTATTTACCTGCTGGATCAGTTGTGAATGGTCTGATTCCCACACCTGGTAGAGAGGTAATATCATCTGAGCAGTCCTGCACACACACATGATGACTTAGTGTTCATCCATACATCCTAAGTGTACACATGATGACTTAGTGTTCATCCATACATCCTAAGTGTACACATGATGACTTAGTGTTCATCCCTACATCCTAAGTGTACACAATGATGACTTAGTGTTCATCCCTACATCGTAAGTGTACACAATGATGACTTAGTGTTCATCCCTACATCCTAAATGTACACATTCATCATTCTTATTAATTTTCATTCCAAATCCATTCAGAATGTACAAAAATCTATTTAAAAAACAAAACAATATTTTTTAATAGGAATCAATTTTCAAAAATATGTTTTAGGCCATCTCCATTCAAGCAGAAGATCTTTTCTAACCTGTTTTGAACAAGTTTCATTATAATGATCACAAATAACACCTTGAGAGAATCAAGAATCAATTCCCAATGGAATCATAACCCCAGGAAAGGCAATCAAATAGAAAGGTTAGAGTCCTACATAGTTGTTAAATCAACCCACTGTCATATCACTGCAATACTAGCACTATACTGTCACATGTGTGATATCATCAGCAGAGTGTTTACTTGTGTGAGATATCATGTGCGATACAAGCAGACTGTTTACTTATGTGAGAGATCATGTGCGATCCAAGCAGAGTGTTTACTTGTGTGAGATATCATGTGCGATGCAAGCAAAGTGTTTACTTGTACAAAGCTGACAGACCGTTAACATCCAATAAACAAACAATTTCTTATATTTTACTCAAGTCATCTACAAAAGGTAAACATGCGAGGCTATAGGCTACTAGGAGCTAGCAGCTACACAACAGCTAAGCACACAAGCTAGACATAGGTAATAATCATTGAACAATAAAAGGTGACAAGTATCAAATAATTATAGTTACATATTACTTACAAGTACACAGTCAAGTCAAGTCAGATTAGAAAGTATCCAGTAACAAACGTGTCTGCATTATTCAACATATGTTGAATGGAATTTAAGTTGAAAAAAATCTTGTAAGTTGTTTACCTTTTGAGCAGACATGGGTCGAAAGGAAAGAAAGAATCCAGCGTGTTGGTGTTGGTGCTCACACTGTGGCCCCCTGTTGAGCTGCGCACCACAGGCAGCCACTGGCGCTTATTTCGCTCCATGATGGTGTAACAAAACACCAACTGATACTTCCTGGGAAGCAAACAAGTTGATTCTTTTAGGCACAATCACATTGAATTCTTGAAATGGTTGACAAAATTATCCTTCATGTAAATCTTTTGTTCGCCTGGCTGCAAACATGCTTTGTTTACCTGGTGATGGCTGCAAACATACTGGTGACAACTGGAAGACACACTTTCAGAGGGTTGAGGTGACACATCACTATCTTCTCCAGGTTTAGACTCTCAAGGTACTCCACACCTAACACAAACATATACATACAGTGGTGGTCAAAAGTTTACATACACTTGTAAATAACAATGTCATGGCTGTCTTGAGTTTCCAATCATTTCTACAACTCTTATTTTTTTGTGATAGAGTGATTGGAGCACATACTTGTTGGTCACAAAAAATATTCATGAAGTTTGCTTCTTTTTTTAATTTATTATGGGTCTACTGAAAATGTGACCAAATCTGATGGGTCAAAAGTATAAATACAGCAATGTTAATATTTGCTTACATGTCTCTTGGCAAGTTTCACTGCAATAAGGCGCTTTTGGTAGCCACCCACAAGCTTCTGCTTGAATTTTTGACCACAAAATTGGTGCAGTTCAGCTAAATGTGTTGGTTTTCTGACATGGACTTGTTTCTTCAGCATTGTCCACACGTTTAAGTCAGGACTTTGGAAGGGCCATTCTAAAACCTTCATTCTAGCCTGATTTAGCCATTCCTTTACCACTTTTGACGTGTGTTTGGGGTCATTGTCCTGTTGGAACACCCAACTGCGCACAAGACCTAATCTCCGGGCTGATGATTTTAGGTTGTCCTGAAAAATTTGGAGGTAATCCTCTTTTTACATTGTCCCATTTAAAGCACCAGTTCCATTGGCAGCAAAACAGGCCCAGAGCATAATACTACAACCACCATCCTTGACGGTAGGTGTTCCTGGGATTAAAGGCCTCACCTTTTCTCCTCCAAACATATTGCTGGGTATTGTGGCCAAACAGCTCCATTTTTGTTTCTTCTGACATCACATGGACAAATATAAAACCTTCTGGAGGAAAGTTCTCTGTATAGCAGTATAGTGCGGACAATATATGGGAATACATTTAGTGGGTGTGGCTTATATAGGGGTGCACTCTATAGTGAAGAAAATCCACTAATTGTTAGGAGAAAAAATTACATTGTTCTACCACAGACATAACTGTAATTACATAAGAGAGTACCTTTCTTCATGTTCCCTGCAAGGATGGCTGTGTGTCTGAAGATGAGTGTGTAGAAGACAGCCTGACAGGCTGCGTAAAAGGCTCCATGGAGGTTGAGGTCACAGCAGTCCTGTCCAGCCCCCCTGTCCATGTAGCCATGGATCCAGGAGATGAGCAGGTCCAGGCAGGCTCGCACCGTGCTGCAGGGAGACGGTTAGGTTAGGGCCAGAAGACTCACTGGGGAAGGTGAGTAAAATATGCTCACAGCACAGGGATGAACTTGGCTCGCGCCAGCAAGCTTCCCATGTAGCCCGCGGCCGCCTGGCGCAGGACGGCGGGCTGAGTGGGGTTCTGCAGGATTCTCCACAGGTTGTCCAAAAAGGCCTCAGCAAGGGTCTGAACAAGGACGACACAGCAGCTATTCTCAATGTGAGCGTGGAATGTGTGTGTGCAGAAGAAGGTCCGTACCGATAAAAGTCAAAATGCCAACTATTGTGCCAATAATCAGTCCATCTCTATTCAATATAGAGCCTGAAGGTCTAGGACAGGGGTGTCCAAACTTTAGGACTTAGGGGCCGCATTGGGCTGAAAAACTTTAGCCAGGGGCCGAAAGCCAACTGCATGTAAAGTAACTACTATATATATATATATATATGTATATACCGGTATATATGTATGTATATATGTATATATATACATATATATATATATATACATATACATACACACATTAAAATTTATATATACACATGTATATATGCATATGTACATACAGTATATATATATATATACATACACACACACACACACACACACACACATATATATATATATATATATATATACACACACACATATATTTACACACATATATATACACATTAATATTTATATAGAGCAGCACGGTGGAAGAGGGGTTAGTGCGTCTGCCTCACAAAACGAAGGTCCTGAGTAGTCGTGAGTTCAATCCCGGCCTCGGGATCTTTCTGTGTGGAGTTTGCATGTTCTCCCCGTGACTGCGTGGGTTCCCTCTGGGTACTCCAGCTTCCTCCCACCTCCAAAGACATGCACCTGGGGATAGGTTGATTGGCAACACTAAATTGGCCTTAGTGTGTGAATGTGAGTGTGAATGTTGTCTGTCTATCTGTGTTGGCCCTGCGATGAGGTGGCGACTTGTCCAGGGTGTACCCCGCCTTCTGCCCGATTGTAGCTGAGATAGGCTCCAGCGCCCCCCGCGACCCCGAAGGGAATAAGCGGTAGAAAATGGATGGATGGATGGAATATTTATATATACACATGTATATATACACATACACACACACACACATATTTATATATACACACACACACACACACACACACACACACACACACACATATATATATACACATCTTTATATATAGATATACACACACATACAAACCCCGTTTCCATGAGTTGGAAAATTGTGTTAGATGTAAATATAAACGGAATACAATGATTTGCAAATCTTTTTCAACCCATATTCAGTTGAATATGCTACAAAGACAACATATTTGATGTTCAAACTGATAAACTTTTTTTTTTTGCAAATAATCATTAACTTTAGAATTTGATGCCAGCAACGTGTGACAAAGAAGTTGGGAAAGGTGGCAATAAATACTGATAAAGTTGAGGAATGTTCATCAAACACTTATTTGGAACATCCCACAGGTAAACAGGCAAATTGGGAACAGGTGGGTGCCATGATTGGGTATAAAAGTAGATTCCATGAAATGCTCAGTCATTCACAAACAAGGATGGGGCGAGGGTCACCACTTTGTCAACAAATGCGGGAGCAAATTGTTGAACAGTTTAAGAAAAACCTTTCTCAACCAGCTATTGCAAGGAATTTAGGGATTTCACCATCGACGGTCCGTAATATCATCAAAGGGTTCAGAGAATCTGGAGAAATCGGTGCAGGTAAGCAGCTAAGCCTGTGACCTTCGATACCTCAGGCTGTACTGCATCAACAAGCGACATCAGTGTGTAAAGGATATCACCACATGGGCTCAGGAACACTTCAGAAACCCACTGTCAGTAACTACCGTTGGTCGCTACATCTGTAAGTGCAAGTTAAAACTCTCCTATGCAAGGCGAAAACCGTTTATCAACAACACCCAGAAACACCGTCGGCTTCGCTGGGCATGAGCTCATCTAAGATGGACTGATACAAAGTGGAAAAGTGTTCTGTGGTCTGACGAGTCCACATTTCAAATTGTTTTTGGAAACTGTGGACGTCGACCAAAGAGGAAAAGAACCATCCGGATTGTTATAGGCGCAAAGTTGAAAAGCCAGCATCTGTGATGGTATGGGGGTGTATTAGTGCCCAAGACATGGGTAACTTACACATCTGTGAAGGCGCCATTAATGCTGAAATGTACATACAGGTTTTGGAGCAACATATGTTGCCATCCAAGCAACGTTACCATGGATGTCCCTGCTTATTTCAGCAAGACAATGCCAAGCCACGTGTTACATCAACGTGGCTTCATAGTAAAAGAGTGCGGGTACTAGGGATGTCCCGATCCGATATTTGGATCGGATTGGCCGCCGATATTTGCCAAAAAATGCGTATCGGCAAAGCATGGGAAAATGCCGATCCAGATCCAGTTTATAAAAAAAACTACGGTCCGTGTTTTCCAACGCACCGATTTAAATAATACATTCCACTTTTCTGCTGCTCCCTAATTTCCGTTCCGCATTTTCCAGCACACCTTCAACCCATCCACAGGTCTGTGAATTCTCACGCAGTTGCTTTTAGCTGCTGGCATTACACGACAGGCTCTTCTCACTCTTTTCTGTGTCTCCCTCTTACACACAGCAAGCGCACCTCCTTACACACGTCACATACTGTCACGTCATACGTCTCATACGTATACGTCCTCTCCCAGCAGAGAGGTAGCAGCATGGCTAACGTTAGCTGTGATGCTAGCGCAGCCGTGTGACCAACGTTCCCTCTCACGTGCGCGCCTGCGCAATTACGCACTGCTCAAGAGTCCTCTGCGCACGGCAAATCTATGCCACGCACAACATCAAATAAAAAAATAAGCGCATAACAATTTTCGACACACGGACACGACAGAGAAAACAGTTTTCGTCATCATTGTTCAAATATTGTAACGTCTGTCGAGACGCTTATCTCCATTCGGTGCCACACGTCCACACCATCAAAATGCCGAGGCAAACATTTCCAGATCAACACCGTATGAAAAAATTAGTGATTTTTTTAGTTGTGATTTCCTTCTCTGCATGAAAGTTTAAAAGTAGCATATATTAATGCAGTATGAAGAAGAATGTTTTAATGTAGACATGCAAGCCTTGAAAGAAAATTTTGAAAATCAAGACTACATTTCCTGCAAATTGGTGCATTTCTACCCTATATTTTAACTTTAGATTTATTCTCATATCAAACTCTTTTGGCTGTCTTTTTGACACTTACATCCGGCGCCCCCCTCCACACCCTGGATTATAAATAATGTAAATAATTAAATGTGATTATCTTGTGTGATGACTGTATTATGATGATAGTATATATCTGATGGTATATATCTGTATCATGTGGACCCCGACATAAACAAGTTGAAAAACTTATTGTGGTCAATTGTACGGAATATGTACTTCACTGTGCAACCTACTAATAAAAGTCTCAATCAATCAATCAAAACACATAGAATCATCATACTGCTGTGATTATATGCATCAAGTATTCATTCAAGGCTAAGGCAAAATATCGAGATATATATTGTGTATCGCAATATGGCCTTAAAATATCGCAATATTAAAAAAAGGCCATATCGCCCAGCCCTAGTTCAATGATGCCATTTCTGTTTGTCATGTATAATTTTGTCTATTTTTTGTTTATCCTTGAATAAACAGGTCAGTTTCTTGTTACCAACCATTGTGTATTATTCAAACTCCCCTAATTCAGCTGGCTAGTTGTTATCAAGAGTACTAAAACCCTTTTCAACATGATTCTGACAACTAAGTAGGCTAAATAACTTTAAACTTTAATACATGCTCGGATAGGCCAGTATCGGTATCGGTCAGTATCGGTATCGGATCGGAAGTGCAAAAACAATATCGGTATCGGATCGGAAGTGCAAAAACCTGGATCGGGACATCCCTAGCGGGTACTAGACTAGCCTGCCTGTAGTCCAGACCTGTCTCCCATTGAAAATGTGTGGTGCATTATGAAGCCTAAAATACCACAACGGAGACCCCCGGACTGTTGAACAACTTAAGCTGTACATCAAGCAAGAATGGGAAAGAATTCCATCTGAGAAGCTTAAAAAATGTGTCTCCTCAGTTCCCAAACGTTTACTGAGTTTACAGTGGTGAACATGCCCTTTCCCAACTACTTTGGCACGTGTTGCAGCCATGAAATTATATACATATGTATATATATATATACATATATATATATATACACACACATATATATGTATAAATGATAATGATAAATGGGTTGTACTTGTATAGCGCTTTTCTACCTTCAAGGTACTCAAAGCGCTTTGACACTACTTCCACATTTACCCATTCACACACACATTCACACACTGATGGAGGGAGCTGCCATGCAAGGCGCTAACCAGCACCCATCAGGAGCAAGGGTGAAGTGTCTTGCTCAGGACACAACGGACATGACGAGGTTGGTACTAGGTGGGGATTGAACCAGGGACCCTCGGGTCGCGCACGGCCATTCTTCCACTGCGCCACGCCGTCCCTATACACACACATTTTTATGTACATTAATATTTATATATACACATGTATATATGCATATGTACATATATACACATATATACATACACATATATATATATATATATACATACACATATATATATATATATATATACACACACACACACACACATATATATATATATATACACACACACACACACAGATATATATATATATATATATATATATATATATATATATATATATATATATATATATATATTTATATATACACTAGAGATGTCCGATAATGGCTTTTTTGCCGATATCCAATATTCCGATATTGTCCAACTCTTAATTACCGATTCCGATATCAACCGATACCAATATATACAGTCGTGGAATTAACACATTATTATGCCTAATTTTGTTGTGATTCCCCGCTGGATGCATTAAACAATGTAACTTTACCATGAATTGATTAACAGTGCACCCCGACTTAAACAAGTTGAAAAACTTATTGGGGTGTTACCATTTAGTGGTCAATTGTACGGTATATGTACTGTACTGTGCAATCTACTAATACAAGTTTCAATCAATCAATCAAAAACAAGGTTTTCCTAGATAGATAGATAGATAGATAGTACTTTATTGATTCCTTCAGGAGAGTTCCCTCAGGAAAATTAAAATTCCAGCAGCAGTGTACAGAATTGAGATCGAATTTAAAAAGTAAAAAGTAAATAATGGGGGTATAAATGGAAACAAAATAGAAAAATATTACAATAAGAATAAAAATAAAAAGCAACAACGAGAATACAAATATAACAGTAAAATAAGAATATAACAAGAGAAAATAGGCAGTGGTGACCGTGTTATGAAAAAAATAAGAACAACTTCAACTCCAGTTATGGAAAAATTTTGAAACAGATACCGATAATTTCCGATATTACATTTTAAAGCATTTATCTGCCGATAATATCGGCAGTCCGATATTTTCGGACATCTCTAATATACATATATATTTACATATATATACACATATTAACATTTATATACATGTATATATATGTATGTATGTATATACAGTACATACATACACATTTATACATACACATACACATACATATATACACAGACATACATATATACTTATATACAAACATATATACACACACACACACACACACACACACACACACACACATATATGTACATACATATATATATATATATATATATATATATAAACACATTTATATAAACGCACACACATATATACATATATGTATACATATATATATGTATATATATGTATATATATATATATATATATATATATATATATATATATATATAAACCCATTTATATACACGCACACACATATATACATATGTGTGTGTATATATATATATATATATATATATATATATATATATATATATATATATATATATATATATACAGTCAAGAAAATAAGTATTTGAACACCCTGCTATTTTGCAAGTTCTCCCACTTAGAAATCATGGAGGGGTCTGAAATTTTCACGGTAGGTGCATGTCCACTGTATGAGAGATAACCTAAAAAGAAAAATCCAGAAATCACAATCTATGATTTTTTTAACAATTTATTCGTGTGATACAGCTGAAAATAAGTATTTGAACACCTGTCTATCAGCTAGAATTCTGACCCTCAAAGACCTGTTAGTCCGCCTTTAAAAGTCCTCCTCCACTCCACTGTATTATCCTGAATCAGATGCACCTGTGTGAGGTCGTTAGCTGCATAAATACACCTGTCCACCCCATACAATCAGTAAGACCCAAACATTCAGCATGGCGAAGAGCAAAGAGCTGTCCAAAGACACCAGAGACAAAATTGTACAACTCCACAAGGATGGAAAGGGCTACGGAGAAATTGCCAAGCAGCTTGGTGAAAAAAAGTCCACTGTTGGAGCAATCATTAGAAAATGGAAGAAGCTAAACATGACGGTCAATCTCAATCGGAGTGGAGCCCCATGCAAGATATCGCCTCGTGGGGTCTCAATGATGCTAAGAAAAGTGAGGAATCAGCCCAGGACTACACGGCAGGACTTGGTCAATGACCTGAAAAGAGCTGGGACCACTGTTTCCATGGTCACTGTTGGTAATACACTAAGACGTCATGCTTTGAAATCATGCATGGCACGGAAGGTTCCCCTGCTTAAACCAGCTCATGTTAAGGCCCGTCTTAAGTTTGCCAATGACCATTTGGATGATCCAGAGGAGTCATGGGAGAAAGTTTTGTGGACAGATGAGACCAAAATTGACCTTTTTGGTCATAATTCCACTGTGCGTGTTTGGAGGAAGAAGAATGTTGCGTACCATCCCAAGAACACCATCCCTACTGTGAAGCATGGGGGTGGTAGCATCATGCTTTGGGGGTGTTTTTCTGCTCATGGGACAGGACGACTGTACTGTATTAAGGAGAGGATGACTGCAGCCATGTATTGTGAGATTTTGGCCAAAAACCTCCTTCCCTCAGTCAGATCATTGAAGATGAGTCATGGCTGGATCTTCCAACATGACAATGACCCAAAGCACACAGCCAGGAAAACCAAGAAGTGGCTTTGTAAGAACCATATCAAGGTTCTGGAGTGGCCTAGCCAGTCTCCAGACCTAAATCCAATTGTAAATCTTTGGAGGGAGCTGAAAGTCTGTGTTACTCAGTGACAGCCCAGAAACCTGACTGGTCTAGAGAAGATCTGTGTGGAGGAGTGGGCCAAAATCCCTCCTGTAGTCTGTGCAAACCTGGTGAAGAACTACAGGAAACGTTTGAACTCTGTAATTGCAAACAAAGGCTACTCTACCAAATATTAATGTTGGTGTTCAAATACTTATTTTCAGCTGTATCACACAAATAAATGGTTAAAAGAGCATAGATTGAGATTTCTGGATTTTTCTTTTTAGGTTATCTCTCATACAGTGGACATGCACCTACCATGAAAATTTCAGACCCCTCCATGATTTCTAAGTGGGAGAACTTGCAAAATAGCAGGGTGTTCAAACACTTATTTTCTTGACTGTATATATATATACACACACACACATATATATATATATATATATATATATATATACACACACACACATATATATATATACACACATATATACACATTTACACACATATTTAATATACGTTGTGTCCTGAGCAAGACACTTCACCCTTGCTCCTGATGGGTGCTGGTTAGCGCCTTGCATGGCAGCTCCCTCCATCAGTGTGTGAATGTGTGTGTGAATGGGTAAATGTGGAAGTAGTGTCAAAGCGCTTTGAGTACCTTGAAGGTAGAAAAGCGCTATACAAGTACAACCCATTTATCATTTATTTATTTATATACACATAAACATATATACACACACACACATATATATATATATATATATTAGGGCTGTGAATCTTTGGGTGTCCCACGATTCGATTCAATATCGATTCTTGGGGTCACGATTCGATTCAAAATCGATATTTTTTTCAATTCAACATGATTCTCGATTCAAACACGATTTTTTTCCCGATTCAAACGATTCTCTATTTATTCAATACATAGGATTTCAGCAGGATCTACCCCAGTCTGCTGACATGCAAGCAGAGTAGTAGATTTTTGTAAAAAGCTTTTATAATTGTAAAGGACAATGTTTTATCAACTGATTGCAATAATGTAAATTTGTTTTAACTATTAAATGAACCAAAAATATGACTTATTTTGTCTTTGTGAAAATATTGGACACAGTGTGTTGTCAAGCTTATGAGATGCGATGCAAGTGTAAGCCACTGTGACACTATTGTTCTTTTTTTAATTTTTATAAATGTCTAATGATAATGTCAATGAGGGATTTTTAATCACTGCTATGTTGAAATTGTAACTAATATTGATACTGTTGTTGATAATATTCATTTTTGTTTCACCACTTTTGGTTTGTTCTGTGTCTCCTTTCAAGTGCTCTGTTTATTGCAGTTCTGAGTGTTGCTGGGTCGAGTTTAGTTTTGGAATTGGATTGTATTGTTATATCGGTTTTTTTTTTTTAAATGAGAATCGATTCTGAATCGCACAACGTGAGAATCGCGATTCGAATTCGAATCGATTTTTTCCCACACTCATATATATATATATATATATATATACCGTATTTTCCGCACTATAAGGCGCACCTAAAAACCACACATTTTCTCAAAAGCTGACAGTGCGCCTTATAATCCGGTGCGCCTTATATATGGGTTAATATTAATATTAATTTTCATAAAGTTTAGGTCTCGCAACTACGGTAAACAGCCGCCATCTTTTTTCCCCGTAGAAGAAGCGCGCGGTGCATGCTGGGATATGTGACGTTTCATTTCCATTTGTGTGTTTATGTAAAGACCCCAAAATGGCTCCTATTAAGTGTGTTGTCTGTCTAATTATAAATAATGCAGACGAGGCATGTTAACTGAGTTCTCAACGTTTACTCACAGCGTGCTCATAACCACATTCTAACTGCCAGCACATACAACAACGCTTCTCAGGGCTACCGCGCATGCTCGTCACTATCGTTGCATGCTGGGTAGTGTAGTTGTTATATTTGCTAGCTCATAACATCACATTAAGAGACACGCTTACGCGCTTAATTCAATACTCGCCGTCATTCCGGGTGGATTGACAAAAGACCTCCAGCCGCTAGATATTGGTGTCAACAGGGCATTCGAAGCTAGACTGCCAATTGTGTGGGAACAGTGGATGACAGAAGGCGAACACACGTGACGTTCACCAAGACAGGGAGACAGCGCCAGACGACATACGCCAACATCTGCCAGTGGATCGTAAATGCCTGGGCAGATATTTCGGTCACAACTGTGGTCCGAGCTTTCCGGAAGGCAGGATTCACAGAACTGCTGGACAACAGCGACACTGACTCCGATTACTTCGACGAGACGGAGCCGGCCATTTTGTATCCCACATTCGCCCAACTTTTCAATTCGGACACCGAAGGAGAATAATTCGAGGGATTTATGAATGAAGAATAACTTCAGAAAGTGAGCGTTATGTTTATTTTGTGTGTTGTGACATTAACGTTCGAGCAACATTATGTTGCTATTGCTCTGCACTATTTTGAATTTTACTATGTTTGTGATTGCACATTTGCGTACATTTTGGGAGTGAACAGAGTTGTTAGAACGCTGGTTTTTAATATATTATTAAAGTTTGACTGACCTATCTGACTGTTTTTTTGACATTCCTTTAGCGCAGTTAGATGCGGCTTACAACACGGGGCGGCTTATAGGTGGACAAAGTTTTGAAACCTACTCAGTGGCCTAGTGGTTAGAGTGTCCGTCCTGAGATCGGTAGGTTGGGAGTTCAAATCCCGGCCGAGTCATACCAAAGACTATAAAAATGGGACCCATTACCTCCCTGCTTGGCACTCAGCATCAAGGGTTAGAATTGGGGGTTAAATCACCAAAATGATTCCCGGGCGCAGCCACCGCTGCTGCCCACTGCTCCCCTCACCTCCCAGGGGGTGATCAAGGGTGATGGGTCAAATGCAGAGAATAATTTCGCCACACCTAGTGTGTGTGCCTAGTGTGTGTGTGACAATCATTGGTACTTTAACTTTAACTTTTAACTTAAATATGCCGTTCATTGAAGGCGCGGCTTATAACCCAGGGCGCCTTATGGTGCGGAAAATACGGTATATATATATATGTATATATATATATATATATATATATGTATAAATGTGTGTGTATATATATGTATAAATGTGTGTGTATGTATATGTATATATATATATTTATATATAGCCTATACATATATGTGTACATATTATATAACAGATACATGATTGATTAATAATTCATATAATTGGATATTTAGAGTATGTGAAAGTTGGACTCCTACCTGACATCCTCAAAGTTTTGTAATCAATCAGAAATATCAAGCAGCTAAACATGGATAAGAGTTTGGAGAGAGTTTTGCATTGTAGTGGATAATTTTGAAGTTTTATGATGCATGGACATAATTCAGCGTTGTGCGTGACCATGTCTGTTGACATTTTATGCTGATTGTATTTTAGGGTTTTTACACCATGAGTAAGGAAGGTTGCATGTAGTCAGTGCTTAGCGTTTAGCAGGTAAGCATCAGGCAGCGGACTCTCCCCAAAATAAAATAAACACCTCCCAGTCAACTACTAGTAACATCACTATGAGCCCGTTGACCTTCTAGAAATATAAAAGGCAGTTCAGTTCGCTCGCAGTCCTGGCTTGAGGTGAAGGCTAATTCGCTTTTAGCGTAACGTTAGCTCATTTTACGGTGTGTGTGTGCGTGTTACGGACAGCAAAGCCCTGTCTGTCTATTATTTCACTTTACCTTTTTCTGTGTTGATTGAGCTGTTGAAGCAGCAAAAAAGGACATTATGTTAAATGAAGAGTTTCTGTCTCTGATAGTTGATATAATAATGTAACTGCATCATTAAGCCTACATGAACTCCATGGTGTTCAGGGATGGATAGTCTCTCCTATTGCTATTGTACCATGTTTTCCAGCTATAGTTACATTAATCATTAGTAATGGAGCAGCCTAGTTTTGAATGGCAGGGTCCCTGCTATCACATGTTGATAAAAATATAACATTTACATAATAAAAATCAACTACAGGCTTCCCAAATGCTGTAATAAATTAAGCATGATGAGTTGACTTGAAACTGTTTAATGTTGCACTTTTTATATGTAGAAGAAAAGTTTTGTGATTGTTTTTTATCTGAGAAACAACTTGAGGCAGTTTACTGTTGATTAACGTGGGCAGAATTATTATAGTGTTCCCAATGTTAAAAGGATAAAGCCATTGTTTACAAATTTGGTAAATAAATAACCAAAAAATTTATATTTTGTTGTTTTCTTACTGTACCAAAAATGAACCGAACCGTGACCTCTAAACCGAACCGAAATTTTTGTGTACCGGTACACCCCTAATTGATACTGTAACTGTGCTGCTCATTCAGATGTTACAAACATTCAAATGACTAATACAATGTTGTCCATTTCAAAGAAAGGAAAGGCAAAGTGATAAAAAACAATTAACCTTGTTTATGTACTACATAAAACAGTTAGAATAGCAGCAATGAAAACAACAAAACACAAAATCTAACTTCCTCACTAAGAAAATCATGTTGAGATGTTTAAAAATCTGCAAACTGATATATTGATTAACTCCAATAGACTCAATGTGTAGAATTATCATATCTTCAAATGTTGGCTATTTAATAGATTCATCGTATGATACCTCTGGGTTTATTAAAGTGTCTTTTTGATCACATTGCAAATAGACTGACTGGCTGATTGGCTGTCTTTGACTCAAATATAAAAAGTACTTGAATTGATGTCTGACTGGCTGACTGACTCAAATATAATAAGTACTTGAATTGATGTCTAACTGGCTGACTTTGACTGAAATAATAATCACACTTGTTAGCTGGCTCGCAAGGTAGAGGCTAACAGGCTGCAGATGTCTTTACATGCTGGCGCATCACAGATGTACTTTGTTAAATGTTTGCAACAAGAAAAAGACACTTGCCATGTTTTTGTGAGTGCCCCACTTACGAGTGATGACGTCCAGAAATATAAAGTTATTGTGGACTAATGACTCCTCACAGAACATTTGGTGCAAGTAGGACCCGGCCGACGCCATGTTTGTTTACAATGAAGTGGTTTACAACAAGGAGCGCTTGATTTGCTTGCCCTAACTTACCAGTTTGAAGCTGCACAGATAGAAGAGCAGGTACTGGATGTGACTGCATGCATGTGTGGGCAGAATCAGCTTGTCAAACACCTTGAGGAAGTCTCTGTAGAGTTCTTTGGTCCTGTCCATGTGAAGAGTACCTGGAGCAGAATACAAGATGTTGGACAAGAAGTGTCTCTCATTGGCCGGCATGTTGGACTACCGTCAACATGGCAGACATCTTTGATGTAGGCCAACATCACGCTCATCAGTGCATCCAGTCTCTCAGCCACCGGGTGAGCCATGGTCCCCAGACTGCAAGGCTGGTCTGAGGGGAAGTCCTCATCCTAGCACACATAATCACAACTTGGTAAATGTTGTTGTGTTAAGGCATGGTCCCCAGACTGCAAGGCTGGTCTGAGGTGAGGTCCTCTTCCTAGCACACATAATCACAACTTGGTAAATGTTGTGTTAAGTAAGATATGGTCCCCAGACTGCAAGGCTGGTCTGTGGGAAGGTCCTCATCCTAGCACACATAATCACAACTTGGTAAATGTGTACTCAGCAGCCAGTTTCTTACTGTAAAATCTATGGTTGCTCCTTTTATGCTGTATTACTGTAAATGGAAATATGTTACCACATGGTAAAACATGGCAGCTCATACTGCTCATACAATCTGCAGATATATGTTGTATATTACAATCTCCAGATTATATATATTGTATATTACAATCTACAGATATATATATTGTATATTACAATCTACACATGATATATATTGTATATTACAAGCTACACATGATATATATTGTATATTACAATCTACAGATGATATATATTGTATATTACAAGCTACAGATGATATATATTGTATATTACAATCTACAGATGATATATATTGTATATTACAATCTACAGATGATATATATTGTATATTACAAGTGGCCCTTGAGGGCAGCCATAGGTTCTATGTGGCCCTCAATGAAAACACCCTTGATCTTAAAGCTGAACACCTTTTTGAGGCAGCTGCTAGCAAGAATGCTACATGGACAAACATACTCCTCTTCAATGTTCTCAACAAAAGCAACTTTCACAAAAACTGTCATTAATCCAATTTTTTGCAATCATTGCTTGCCAGCACTCATTTGGACTTGAAGTGTGGTCAAATATCAGACTTGAAGTGTGGTCAAATATCAGACTTGAAGTGTGGTCAAATAGACTTGAAGTGTGGTCAAATATCAGACTTGAAGTGTGGTCAAATATCAGAATATATACAGGACTGTCTCAGAAAATTAGAATATTGTGATAAAGTCCTTTATTTTCTGTAATGCAATTTAAAAAAAACGTCATACATTCTGGATTCATTACACATCAACTGAAATATTGCAAGCCTTTTATTATTTTAATATTGCTGATTATGGCATATAGCTTAAGAAAACTCAAAAATCCCATCTCAAAAAATTAGAATATTTCCTCAGACCAAGTAAAAAAAAAAAGATTTATAACAGCAAAACAAAATCAAACATTTGAAAATGTCAATTAATGCACTCAGTACTTCGTTGGGAATCCTTTTGCACGGATTACTGCACCAATGCAGCATGGCATGGAGGCAATCCGCCTGTGGCATTGCTGAGGTGTTATGGATGCCCAGGATGCTTCAATAGCAGCCTTTAGCTCATTTGCATTATTGGGTTTGGTGTCTTACAGTTTCTTCTTCACAATACCCCACAAATTCTCTATGGGGTTCAGGTCAGGGGAGTTGGCAGGCCAATCGAGGACAGTAATGCCATGGTCAGTACACCAGTTACTGGTGGTTTTGGCACTGTGGGCAGGTGTCAGATCATGCTGGAAAATGAAATCATCATCTCCATAGAGCTTTTCAACAGATGGAAGCATGTAGCCGTATTCCCATGGTCAAGCCACTCCTGAACTCAAGACAACGGAAAAAGCGTCTGACTTGGGCTATGGAAAAGAAGCACTGGACAGTTGCAGAGTGGTCCAGAGTCCTGTTTTCAGACGAAAGCAAGTTTTGTATTTCATTTAGAAGTCAAGGCGCTAGAGTCTGGAGGAAGGCTGGAGAGGAGCAAAATCCAAGTTGCTTGAAATCCAGTGTGAAGTTCCCACAGTCAGCAATGGTTTGGGGAGCCATGTCAGCTGCTGGTGTTGGTCCACTGTGTTTCATCAAGTCCAGAGTCAATGCAGCTGTGTACCAAGAGATTTTAGAGCACTCCATGCTTCCATCTGTTGAAAAGCTCTATGGAGATGATGATTTCATTTTCCAGCATGATCTGGCACCTGCCCACAGTGCCAAAACCACCAGTAACTGGTGTACTGACCGTGGCATTACTGTCCTCGATTGGCCTGCCAACTCCCCTGACCTGAACCCCAAAGATAATTTGTGGGGTATTGTGAAGAAGAAGCTGTAAGACACCAGACCCAATAATGCAAATGAGCTAAAGGCTGCTATTGAAGCATCCTGTGCATCCATAACACCTCAAAAACTAATAAAGTGCACTTTTGTGCATGATGTCACACAAGATATTTCAATAACTGTCAAATAAAAATGAGCTGCATAATAGTAAATCAAATAGTATATGTCCTTCGCTATGTGGTAGTTTACTGCGGACGTTATCTCCTTCTGTTTTGACCTATTTTTTCATACGGTGTTGATCTGGAAATGGTTGCTTGGGCATTTTGTGGGTGTGGCACCGGCCGAGATGTTGACATGAGGAGTTTCAAGAACTCTTCATTCTCTAGCGGGTGACATTTCAAATGATGCTACATTAGCAGTGCTGCTACTTTTTGTAGCAACGCTTTGCCTCATACTTGACATATTAGGTTGTCTGTTTGACATATTTCCACTTGAAGCCAAACCACCGCCAGACGATGGACCCCGTTCTGTTTTTCTTGGGAATTAATTTGTCTTCCTCTATTTGTTACCAGATTCGCACCTTCTTTCTCTCGTATTACCACTCACACCGCACCGTTAGCACCACAGCTAATGTTACCCGCGTCGCTACCTCTCTGCTCCGCGAGGGCGTGTCATGTGCAACGTCATGTTGCACGCGCGACAGTATGTGACGTATGTAAGCAGGTGCGCTCGTTTTTTATGTCTCAGTGACAAGGAGAGACAACAAAGAGTGAGAAACGCCTGTAGTGTAATGCCCGCAGCTAAAAACAATTGTGTGAAAATGCATACTCGAGTATCACAATATAGTTATTTTCTATATCGCACAGAAACAAACCCGCGATATATTGAGTATATCGATATATCGCTCAGCTCTAATATATACATACATATACATCAATGACGTGCGGTCACTAGAGGCAGGTGAGGCGGGTCCTCACCTGCCATCATGGAAAGAAAAAAAATGTAAAAAGAAAAAAAATTAATTAAATTGTTATGTATCCAGTGATTATACTATAAAGTTATTTTCCATTTAACTTCACCAGTTTTAGATTATTTTTATTCAAAATCGCTGAATTTTCACATTTGCCGTTCAAATACTGAGAACAGACGGTGCGGTGATCAGCAGCCAGTTGAGGCACGTCAATCAATTGTGCCTCAACATGGATTGCGGACTCGGCTAACTGCTGGCCTGCTGTGCAGTGAGACCGTATTGCTATATGAATTATATTATACATTTCCATAGTTTAGTTAGCTGAGGTATATAATGTACAGTGTATTTTGTCAACAACTGTATGTGTGTAAAGTATTTCTTGTGCTGAGCGATCATAAAACTGCTGCGAAGAAGCACTGGCTGAGGTTCGCGTAATCCCGCCTCCTGGTGCTGGTTAAGGCACCTCCGCCGCAGAGTGCACCCCCCGACGGGAGCGCCACACCAACCAAAGCCCACACCCAAACCCTCCACGTGCAAGACCGAATCCACCCAAAAAAAGTCACTTAACAAGAAGCCAAAAAGTGCAAAAACAACATTGCTCGCGCCGGAGGAGCCGTGAACGACTGCAGGGACACAAAATTAGGTACACCTGCAGACTGCAGCACGGATTTCATATTTCATTCATTCACAACTCCTTCAACACAAACACCACTGTTCCCGCACTTATAAGTAAAGGTAAGACCATAATAACGTTTTTTTTATTAAATGTGCTTTTTTGTGTGCTACAGTTTGTATGTGTAAAGTTAAAGTTAAGTTAAAGTACCAATGATTGTCACACACACACTAGGTGTGGTGAAATTTGTCCTCTGCATTTGACCCATCCCTTGATCACCCCCTGGGATGTGAGGGGAGCAGTGGGCAGCAGCGGCGCCGCGCCCAGGAATAATTGTTGGTGATTTAACCCCCAATTCCAACCCTTGATGCTGAGTGCCAAGCAGGGAAGAATGCTGGTGTGAGCTTTTAAACATAACCCGTTAACTGCTGCCAATCAAATGGTGAATAAGATACTTTTTAGGGTTTTTATGTTTGTAAATCTGACTGTGATGAAGTCAATGCCTCACCAGTCATGAACCTCACCGCACGTCACTGATATACATATATACAGGTAAAAGCCAGTAAATTAGAATATTTTGAAAAACTTGATTTATTTCAGTAATTGCATTCAAAAGGTGTAACTTGTACATTATATTTATTCATTGCACACAGACTGATGCATTCAAATGTTTATTTCATTTAATTTTGATGATTTGAAGTGGCAACAAATGAAAATCCAAAATTCCGTGTGTCACAAAATTAGAATATTACTTAAGGCTAATACAAAAAAGGGATTTTTAGAAATGTTGGCCAACTGAAAAGTATGAAAATGAAAAATATGAGCATGTACAATACTCAATACTTGGTTGGAGCTCCTTTTGCCTCAATTACTGCGTTAATGCGGCGTGGCATGGAGTCGATGAGTTTCTGGCACTGCTCAGGTGTTATGAGAGCCCAGGTTGCTCTGATAGTGGCCTTCAACTCTTCTGTGTTTTTGGGTCTGGCATTCTGCATCTTCCTTTTCACAATACCCCACAGATTTTCTATGGGGCTAAGGTCAGGGGAGTTGGCGGGCCAATTTAGAACAGAAATACCATGGTCCGTAAACCAGGCACGGGTAGATTTTGCGCTGTGTGCAGGCGCCAAGTCCTGTTGGAACTTGAAATCTCCATCTCCATAGAGCAGGTCAGCAGCAGGAAGCATGAAGTGCTCTAAAACTTGTTGGTAGACGGCTGCGTTGACCCTGGATCTCAGGAAACAGAGTGGACCGACACCAGCAGATGACATGGCACCCCAAACCATCACTGATGGTGGAAACTTTACACTAGACTTCAGGCAACGTGGATCCTGTGCCTCTCCTGTCTTCCTCCAGACTCTGGGACCTCGATTTCCAAAGGAAATGCAAAATTTGCATGGTTGGGTGATGGTTTGGGGTGCCATGTCATCTGCTGGTGTCGGTCCACTCTGTTTCCTGAGATCCAGGGTCAACGCAGCCGTCTTTGGATTGGCAGACCGGGGTGGTGGTTCCTCTCTTTAAGAAGGGGAACCGGAGGGTGTGTTCTAACTATCGTGGGATCACACTCCTCAGCCTTCCCGGTAAGGTCTATTCGGGTGTACTGGAGAGGAGGCTACGGCGGATAGTCGAACCTCGGATTCAGGAGGAACAGTGTGGTTTTCGTCCTGGTCGTGGAACTGTGGACCAGCTCTATACTCTCGGCAAGGTCCTTGAGGGTGCATGGGAGTTTGCCCAACCAGTCTGCATGTGTTTTGTGGACTTGGAGAAGGCATTCGACCGTGTCCCTCGGGAAGTCCTGTGGGGAGTGCTCAGGGAGTATGGGGTATCGGACTGTCTGATTGTGACAGTCCGCTCCCTGTATGCTCAGTGCCAGAGCTTGGTCCGCATTGCCGGCAGTAAGTCGGACACGTTTCCAGTGAGGGTTGGACTCCGCCAAGGCTGCCCTTTGTCACCGATTCTGTTCATAACTTTTATGGACAGAATTTCTAGGCGCAGTCAAGGCGTTGAGGGGATCTGGTTTGGTGGCTGCAGGATTAGGTCTCTGCTTTTTGCAGATGATGTGGTCATGATGGCTTCATCTGGCCAGGATCTTCAGCTCTCGCTGGATCGGTTCGCAGCCGAGTGTGAAGCGACTGGGATGAGAATCAGCACCTTTAAGTCCGAGTCCATGGTTCTCGCCCGGAAAAGGGTGGAGTGCCATCTCCGGGTTGGGGAGGAGATCTTGCCCCAAGTGGAGGAGTTCAAGTACCTCGGAGTCTTGTTCACGAGTGAGGGAAGAGTGGATCGTGAGATCGACAGGCGGATCGGTGCGGCGTCTTCAGTAATGCGGACGCTGTATCGATCCGTTGTGGTGAAGAAGGAGCTGAGCCGGAAGGCAAAGCTCTCAATTTACCGGTCGATCTACGTTCCCATCCTCACCTATGGTCATGAGCTTTGGGTTATGACCGAAAGGACAAGATCACGGGTACAAGCGGCCGAAATGAGTTTCCTCCGCCGGGTGGCGGGGATCTCCCTTAGAGATAGGGTGAGAAGCTCTGCCATCCGGGGGGAGTTTAAAGTAAAGCCGCTGCTCCTCCACATCGAGAGGAGCCAGATGAGGTGGTTCGGGCATCTGGTCAGGATGCCACCCGAGCGCCTCCCTAGGGAGGTGTTTAGGGCACGTCCGACCGGTAGGAGGCCGTGGGGAAGACCCAGGACACGTTGGGAAGACTATGTCTCCCGGCTGGCCTGGGAACGCCTCGGGGTCCCACGGGAAGAGCTGGACGAAGTGGCTGGGGGGAGGGAAGTCTGGGCTTCCCTGCTTAGGCTGCTGCCCCCGCGACCCGACCTCGGATAAGCGGAAGAAGATGGATGGATATATATATTGTTGATTATAATAACAAAAACAAATAGTGTATTATAGCAGGCAGACACTAGATGGCAGTAAAAGACTGCTGCGTTAAAGTTCCTCTCGGAGTAAATGCTTCATTTCCTTGGAGTCTGGGCGTGCACACTGCTGTGTTTACATGTTCATAATATTGGAGACACTTCAAGTATACCGTGCTTTCATTTTCTTAACATAACGTCCCTGCTGTGACTGAGAGTTAATGATGTGAGGAAACATGCAGCAGGTGATGTGTCGTCACAACTTCTTTATAAAGTTGTTGACTGGGATGTTTTAACTGCTAACTCTATCAGTGTTCAAATATCAACACTCACTAAAATGTTTTGTCATCTCATCCAATTGAACGCAGGCTGTGAAGATTGTGTATTCGATGTGAGAGGTGTCACTCTTTATTTTTGTTGGCTAAACTGTTGCACTGACCCACGAGGGGGCGTTGTTGGAGAAGAACAAAGCTTGTTTATTAGACTTGATCTTCATTTGCCAAACTGCTTTGTGTTTTATTTTGAAGTCAGTTTTTTTTTTACATTACTTGTGTTTTTTTCATGTCACAATGTTATTACTATAAAAAACATTCATGTGACACATCACTTTGTTAAAATGTTATGGTGTATAGTTAAATCCTATATGACCTATTTCTGCTCAAACTCTTAATGGATTTGTACCGAAACAGCATCTACATATAAATGTGCATAACTTAACGGTAAACGGTGTAATAATAATAAACTGCGGTAAAATTTCAGACGTTCCATAACGTTTATATTTTTAATTACAGAAAAAACAATTTATTAATGCATTTTAGGCAACACCGCTTACTTCCTGGAAACAGCGTCACATGCGCACTATCGTCATTCGGCTTGAAAAAACATGGCGGAACACAACTACATGGACTTTGCTAGGAAGATTTCCCCTCGGAGTAAACAGATGCGCTTAGTTTAACTTCATTTTCCATGACTTCATTTCTGTGGAGTGCGTTTAAGAGACACTGTTGTGTTTAGATGGAGACACTAAAAGTATACGGCCAAGGAGAAAACTGTTAGACAGCTGCTGTGACTGAGACTTAATGATGTGAGGAAACATGCAGCAGGCAATGTGTCTTTACTGCTCCTTTATTTAACTGTGTCAGTGTTCTGATAACATCAGTACTAGTTCAAATATCTCATCCAATTGAACGCAGGCTGTGAAGATTGCGTATTCCATGTGAGAGGTATCACTCCTGAGTATTTTTGTTGGCCAACAAAACTATGAACACTAGTTTTAAGTATATGGACAAAAAGTGCAGTTACGTCTTATGGCCATCAGGTGCCCTCTAGCAAAATCCTTACAATGTTCACATTTATTTGATTTATTTCTGTTTTTTGTCTACCATATTACTTTGTTTATAATGTGCACATTCAACTTCTACTTGAGGTCCATGAAAGTTTCCTTATCCACAGTAATGTTTCTTCTACAAAAGGAAATAATTTTAAATGTGTTGAATAAAACATGCTTCAAAGATTTCAGTATAAGTACTTTTTGAAAAACATTGTACGTCCCTAATCCAGGGTGCTTACCATTTCAAAGAGGGCCTCCTCAGCAGAGCTGTCCCTTGATGAGGCTGCTTTGCCTTCAGCGTCTTCCATGTCAGAGCGGGACACACCAACCTGGGAGACAATAGCAATATACAATTGTTACATGGGAGACAATAGTAATATACAATTGTGACATGGGAGACAATAGTAATATACAATTGTGACATGGTAGACAATAGTAATATACAATTGTGACATGGGAGACAATAGTAATATACAATTGTTACATGGGAGACAATAGCAATATACAATTGTTCCATGGGAGACAATAGTAATATACAATTGTTACATGGGAGACAATAGTAATATACAATGGTTACATGGGAGACAATAGTAATATACAATTGTTACATGGGAGACAATAGTAATATACAATGGTTACATGGGAGACAATAGCATTTTTTTAACAGGTATAATTATCTTATAGGATTGAAGTAGCATGTGTTTGCATTTGGTCACATAATCCTTTAAAAGCAGTTTTCTACTAAGGTCAAAGTGCAAGTGTCCATTCCAAGGAAGTGGGAATCACAAGAATGTAGGTGTCGGGGTTTAGAAAGAAGATTAAAGACCTTAGCAACATCTGGTTTAAGTTCCAAACAAAGCGACAGAGGATAGGTGTCGGAGGTCACCGGACCCAAATCATCCCAGGTTGACTCTGAAGTAAATAAACTGGGTGTTGGCCATCAAGGTTTGACCCATCAGGAGAGGGGGTGTATAAGAAATGGTATTTAAACACTATGTTCCGACAAGACAGCAGAATGAAGAGATTTGGCACTTCTTCTCCTAGAGCTGCAGCTCTAGTCCGAGACTCGCTGAAACCAAATAAAGCTTTTTGTTTGACGATTCCTCTTGGTGTCTCCTTGGCTCATCACACCACCATCAAATATACAACACTACCAAATAGATTTGTATTGAAATCCATGTAAGAATACATGCCAATAAAGTCAATTATACCCCTCACCACAAATTGATTGCTGGTCTGCGGGAAACACTTGACGTTCATGTAAAAAAAGCTGTGGTGGTTCACTTGGACAAAAAGGGTGTTAAAGGGGACCTACTAAGCATGGAAGGGTTGAAACCCCTATCACCATAGAAGGGTTTTATATCGCTCCATATCGATAATTATTGATATTTTTATGACCTATGGAAAATCAGGAGCAATATTATAAATGTAAACATTTGTATTTGAAATGTTGAAATATCCTGTGATTATAAATCCTCAGCTATCAAGGCAGAAAGGAAATGTCAACAAAATAGTAAAATCACACTTAACAAGATCTTAAAAATGAGGAATATGTAAGAAATGCTTCATAAAGTGTAAGAAAATAGTGTGAAAATGTAAACATAGAAACTTGACAATAACTATTTCCTGCAGGTTTAGTGGCAGGAAGTTACGTCTGTGTAACATTAATTTGCCCTGTTACCCGTATTCAACAATGGAAAGGAATTTTTGTTATGCAGTAATTATTTAAATACGATTACCGTATTTTTCGGAGTATAAGTCGCACCTGCCGAAAATGCATAATAAAAAAATGAAAAAAAAACATAAGTCGCACTGGAGCTCGGCCAAAATATGAAAAAAACTGCGACTTATAGTCCAAAAAATACGGTATATCAATAATTATTGATATTTTTTTATGACCTATGGAAAACAAGGAGCGGGAGAATAATATATTTTATTTTGAAATGTAACTTCCTGTGATTATAATCCCTCGGCTATCAAGTTAGAAAGGAAATGTCAACACAGGCATGGAAAACAGTGTCAACAAAATAGAAAAATCACATTGAACACTTCATAAGCTCTTAAAAATAAGGAATATGTAAGAAATGCTTCATAAAGTGTAAGAAAACAGTGTGAAAATGTAAACAGAGAAACTTAAGAGCTATTTTCTGCAGGTTCAGTGACAGGAAGTTACGCCTGTGTAACATTAATTTGCCCTGTTACTCATATTCAACTATGGAAAGGATTTTTTGTTATGCAGTAATTATTTGAATATGATTATATCGGTCGATATCGATAGAAATCCTACGGAAAATAAGGAGCAGGAAGAAAGATTTTATTGGAAATGTAACTTCCTGTGATTATAATCCCTCAGCTATCAAGGCAGAAAGGAAAAGTCAACACAAGCATGGAAAACAATGTCAACAAAATAGTAAAATCACATTGAACACTTAAGATCTTAAAAATAAGGAATATGTAAGAAATGCTTCCTAAAGTGTAAGAAAATAGTGTGAAAATGTAAACTGAGAGAAACCTGAGAAGAACTATTTCCTGCAGGTTTAGTGACAGGAAGTTACAGCTGTGCTCTAAAGGGTGAGCTAAGGTGGTGTGGTCTCGCCTTGCATCATGTACAGACCACAATGGTCTGACTACGGTCCCTTTTTTTTTTTTTTATCCAAAAACTGTCCAGGTGACTTTTCCTCTTTTATCCACAATTTCTTCATTTGGACTTTCTCTTCTCACTCCATGCAGAGAATCAAGCAACCTTGATGGTTGGTACTGTCACCTGATTGGCTGTCAGGTGATCACTTCCTGCGTTGCTCGGTTACCAGAGAGCGAGTGCCTTTGTTCATGTGACCAACCTTGCTTCCATACCTCCGCTTTCTTCCCACAAAAGAAGTATTTATTATTGATTAGGTGTGTATCGCGATGTATGCTGATATCCTTTTATCCAAAGGCCTTCATGCAAAAGCACCTACTGGTACCTGCTGTTTTTGGGTATTTAGGATCTGCATAAGTGGCCAACATGTGAAATGAAAGCATGGAGTCATGGTGGAGATCTTTATGAAAGTATCTTGCCTTCCTTCATACTTCCTCCAAACCAACCACTGGAAATTTGTTTCATTTGACCTTTTTTTCAACTGTTGACATCAGCGGATGATCCATATATTGTAGAGAATGACCTCAAGGGCTTTGCACGAGTCCACCATTGTAGTCCAACACTGTTCTGTCCTCTTGTTGTGGGGCAGACTGGCTCGTACATGCACATGCATCCATTTCTAATACAAGGTAGCATATAGTTCTAACTTATATCTGTCAGTAGAGATGTTATGGAAGATAAAAACTACAACATTTCTAATACAAAGTAGTGTATAGTTCTAACTTATATCTGTCAGTAGACACGTTATGGAAGATAAAAACTACAACATTTCTAATACAAAGTAGCGTATAGATCTAACTTATATCTGTCAGTAGTCACGTTATGGAAGATAAAAACTACAACATTTCTAATACCAAGTAGTGTGTAGTTCTAACTTATATCTGTCAGTAGTCCCGTTATGGAAGATAAAAACGACAACATCTATAATACAAAGTAGTGTATAGTTCTAACTTATACCTGTCTGTAGACACGTTATGGAAGATAAAACCTACAACATGGCTGACAGGGAGAAGACGCAGTCAAAGTGGAGGCACGTAAGTAAGACCCGCCCATAAAATCCTGGAGAGAGGGTCAGAAGGTGTGTTGAAGATGGTGTATGACATATGTAGACCACAAGGAAGTTTACATGCAGAAATACAAACCCCGTTTCCATGAGTTGGGAAATTGTGTTAGATGTAAATATAAACGGAATACAATGATTTGCAAATCCTTTTCAACCCATATTCAATTGAATGCACTACAAAGACAAGATATTTGATGTTCAAACTCATAAACTTTATTTTTTTTTTGCAAATAATAATTAACTTAGAATTTCATGGCTGCAACACGTGCCAAAGTAGTTAGGCAAGGGCATGTTCACCACTGTGTTACATGGCCTTTCCTTTTAACAACACTCAGTAAACGTTTGGGAACTGAGGAGACACATTTTTTAAGCTTCTCAGGTGGAATTCTTTCCCATTCTTGCTTGATGTACAGCTTAAGTTGTTCAACAGTCCGGGGTCTCCGTTGTGGTATTTTAGGCTTCATAATGCGCCACACATTTTCAATGGGAGACAGGTCTGGTTTACAGGCAGGCCAGTCTAGTACCCGCACTCTTTTACTATGAAGCCACGTTGATGTAATAAGCAGGGGCGTCCATGGTTGCGTTGCTTGGATGGCAACATATGTTGCTCCAAAACCTGTATGTACCTATCAGCATTAATGGCGCCTTCACAGATGTGTAAGTTACCCATGCCTTGGGCACTAATACACCCCCATACCATCACAGATGCGGGCTTTTCAACTTTGCACCTATAACAATCCGGATGGTTCTTTTCCTCTTTGGAAAAAATTTGAAATGTGGACTCGTCAGACCACAGAACACTTTTCCACTTTGTATCAGTCCATCTTAGATGAGCTCAGGCCCAGCGAAGCCGACGGCGTTTCTGGGTGTTGTTGATAAACGGTTTTCGCCTTGCATAGTAGAGTTTTAACTTGCACTTACAGATGTAGCGACCAACTGTAGTTACTAACAGTGGTTTTCTGAAATGTTCCTGAGCCCATGTGGTGACATCCTTTACACACTGATGTCGCTTGTTGATGCAGTACAACCTGAGGGATCGAAGGTCACGGGCTTAGCTGCTTACGTGCAGTGATTTCTCCAGATTCTCTGAACCCTTTGATGATATTACGGACCATAGATGGTGAAATCCCTAAATTCCTTGCAATAGCTGGTTGAAAAAGGTTTTTCTTAAACTGTTCAACAATTTGCTCACGCATTTGTTGACAAAGTGGTGACCCTCGCCCCATCCTTGTTTGTGAATGACTGAGAATTTCATGGAATCTACTTTTATACCCAATCATGGCACCCACCTGTTCCCAATTTGCCTGTTCACCTGTGGGATGTTCCAAATAAGTGTTTGATGAGCATTCCTCAACTTTATCAGTATTTATTGCCACCTTTCCCAACTTCTTTGTCACACATTGCTGGCATCAAATTCTAAAGTTAATGATTATTTGCAAAAAAAAAAAAGTTTATCAGTTTGAACATCAAATATGTTGTCTTTGTAGCATATTCAACTGAATATGGGTTGAAAATGATTTGCAAATCATTGTATTCCGTTTATATTTACATCTAACACAATTTCCCAACTCATATGGAAACGGGGTTTGTATAATCAGAATATGAACCCTTTAAAAGTTAATGTCAAACTACTACATATTTCTGTACATATTCATTAGATTTACATTGTTCTTAACGGGAAAATTGCTTCTGTTTAAGCCCAATTCAGGGACAAGAAAAAGGATGGATGACGTTCTCAACAAAGCCTTTGAAAGGGATTGAAATCTAAAACTGCAAACTTTTAAACGTTTACAAGCTGCGTCTCGCTTCGCAGCTCCAGAATATTTTTCCAGACGCAAAATGATTTTTTGGAAGGTTTCCGAGCCCTGCACTAAAATGTGCACTTTGAACATTTCCGTATTAGAGCATGAAAATGTTGACATCTTACATCCAGTTTGAGCATTTGTCCAACGATGATCTCCAGCACGTCTGCTCGAATGCTTGGTATGTAGAGGCTCATTCTCAGGAGGTTATGGACATAACACTCCTGCAAAACACATCAAATATACTATCAATAGTCTGCTCGAATGCTTGGTATGTAGAGTCTGGTGTGGATGAACTTGACTGGCCTGCACAGAGTCCTGACCTGAACCTCATAGAACACCTTTGGGATTAATTAGAACAGAGACTGAGAGCCAGGCCTTCTCCACCAACATCAGTGTGTGACCTCACCAATGCGCTTTTGGAAGAATGGTGGACAATTGCTATAAACACACTCCGCAACCTTGTGGCCAGCCTTCTCAGAAGATATACACACACGCCACAACTTTGTGAACAGCCTTCCCAGAAGATATAAACACACTCCACAACCTTGTGAACAGCCTTCCCAGGAGATATAAACACACTCCACAACCTTGTGGACAGCCTTCCCAGAATATATAAACACACTCCGCAACCTTGTGGACAGCCTTCCAAGAAGATATAAACACACTCCACAACCTTGTGGACAGCCTTCCCAGAAGATATAAACACACTCCACAACCTTGTGGACAGCCTTCTCAGTAGATATAAACACACTCCGCAACCTTGTGGACAGCCTTCCCAGAAGATATAAACACACTCCGCAACCTTGTGGACAGCCTTCCCAGAAGATATAAACACACTCCATAACCTTGTGGACAGCCTTCCCAGAAGATATAAACACACTCCGCAACCTTGTGGACAGCCTTCCCAGAAGATATAAATACACTCCGCAACCTTGTGGACAGCCTTCCCAGAAGATATAAATACACTCCGCAACCTTGTGGACAGCCATCCCAGAAGATATAAATACACTCCGCAACCTTGTGGACAGCCTTCCCAGAAAATATAAACACACTCCGCAACCTTATGGACAGCCATCCCAGAATATATAAACACACTCCACAACCTTGTGGACAGCCTTCCCAGAAGATATAAACACACTCCACAACCTTGTGGACAGCCTTCTCAGTAGATATAAACATACCCCGCAACCTTGTGAACAGCCTTCCCAGAAGATATAAACACACTCCGCAACCTTGTGGACAGCCTTCCCCCCAGAAGATATAAACACACTCCGCAACCTTGTGGACAGCCTTCCCAGAAGATATAAATACACTCCGCAACCTTGTGGACAGCCTTCCCAGAAGCTATAAATACACTCCGCAACCTTGTGGACAGCCTTCCCAGAAGCTATAAATACACTCCGCAACCTTGTGGACAGCCTTCCCAGAAGATAAAAATATACTCCACAACCTTGTGGACAGTCTTCTCAGTAGATATAAACACACTCCGCAACCTTGTGGACAGTCTTCTCAGTAGATATAAACACACTCCGCAACCTTGTGGACAGCCTTCCCAGAAGATAAAAACAAACTCCACAACTTTGTGGACAGCCTTCCCAGAAGATATAAACACACTCCACAACCTTGTGGACAGCCTTCCCAGAAGATATAAACACACTCCACAACCTTGTGGACAGCCTTCCCAGAAGATATAAACACACTCCGCAACCTTGTGGACAGCCTTCCCAGAAGATATAAACACACTCCACAACCTTGTGAATAGCCTTCCCAGAAGATATAAACACACTCCACAACCTTGTGGACAGCCTTCCCAGAATATATAAACACACTCCGCAACCTTGTGGACAGCCTTCCCAGAAGATATAAACACACTCCGCAACCTTGTGGACAGCCTTCCCAGAAGATAAAAACAAACTCCACAACTTTGTGGACAGCCTTCCCAGAAGATATAAACACACTCCACAACCTTGTGGACAGCCTTCCCAGAAGATATAAACACACTCCACAACCTTGTGGACAGCCTTCCCAGAAGATATAAACACACTCCGCAACCTTGTGGACAGCCTTCCCAGAAGATATAAACACACTCCACAACCTTGTGAATAGCCTTCCCAGAAGATATAAACACACTCCACAACCTTGTGGACAGCCTTCCCAGAATATATAAACACACTGCACAACCTTATGGACAGCCTTCCCAGAAGATATAAACACACTCCGCAACCTTGTGGACACCCTTCCCATAATATATAAACACACTCCACAACCTTGTGGACAGCCTTCCCAGATGATATAAACACACTCCACAACCTTGTGGACAGCCTTCCCAGAAGATATAAACACACTCCGCAACCTTGTGGACAGCCTTCCCAGAAGATATAAACACACTCCGCAACCTTGTGGACAGCCTTCCCAGAAGATATAAACACACTCCACAACCTTGTGGATAGCCTTCCCAGAAGATATAAACACACTCCACAACCTTGTGGACAGCCTTCCCAGAAGATATAAACACACTCCACAACCTTGTGGACAGCCTTCCCTGAAGATATAAACACAATCCACAACCTTGTGGACAGCCTTCCAAGAAGATATAAACACACTCCACAACCTTGTGGACAGCCTTCCCTGAAGATATAAACACACACCACAACCTTGTGGACAGCCTTCCCAGACGATATAAACACACTCCACAACCTTGTGGACAGCCTTCTCAGTAGATATAAACACACTCCGCAACCTTGTGGACAGCCTTCCCTGAAGATATAAACACACTCCGCAACCTTGTGAACAGCCTTCCCAGAAGATATAAACACACTCCACAACCTTGTGGACAGCCTTCCCAGAAGATATAAACACACTCCGCAACCTTGTGGACAGCCTTCCCAGAAGATATAAACACACTCCGCAACCTTGTGGACAGCCTTCCCAGAAGATATAAACACACTCCGCAACCTTGTGGATAGCCTTCCCAGAAGATATAAACACACTCCACAACCTTGTGGACAGCCTTCCCAGAAGATATAAACACACTCCACAACCTTGTGGACAGCCTTCCCTGAAGATATAAACACACTCCACAACCTTGTGGACAGCCTTCCAAGAAGATATAAACACACTCCACAACCTTGTGGACAGCCTTCCCTGAAGATATAAACACACACCACAACCTTGTGGACAGCCTTCCCAGAAGATATAAACACACTCCACAACCTTGTGGACAGCCTTCTCAGTAGATATAAACACACTCCGCAACCTTGTGGACAGCCTTCCCTGAAGATATAAACACACTCCGCAACCTTGTGAACAGCCTTCCCAGAAGATATAAACACACTCCGCAACCTTGTGGACAGCCTTCCCAGAAGATATAAACACACTCCGCAACCTTGTGGACAGCCTTCCCAGAAGATATAAACACACTCCGCAACCTTGTGGACAGCCTTCCCAGAAGATATAAATACACTCCGCAACCTTGTGGACAGCCTTCCCAGAAGATATAAATACACTCCGCAACCTTGTGGACAGCCTTCCCAGAAGATATAAATACACTCCGCAACCTTGTGGACAGCCTTCCCAGAAGCTATAAATACACTCCGCAACCTTGTGGACAGCCTTCCCAGAAGATAAAAATATACTCCACAACCTTGTGGACAGTCTTCTCAGTAGATATAAACACACTCCGCAACCTTTTGGACAGCCTTCCCAGAAGATATAAACACACTCCGCAACCTTGTGGACAGCCTTCCCAGAAGATAAAAACAAACTCCACAACTTTGTGGACAGCCTTCCCAGAAGATATAAACACACTACACAACCTTGTGGACAGCCTTCCCAGAAGATATAAACACACTCCGCAACCTTGTGGACAGCCTTCCCAGAAGATATAAACACACTCCACAACCTTGTGAATAGCCTTCCCAGAAGATATAAACACACTCCACAACCTTGTGGACAGCCTTCCCAGAATATATAAACACACTGCACAACCTTATGGACAGCCTTCCCAGAAGATATAAACACACTCCGCAACCTTGTGGACACCCTTCCCATAATATATAAACACACTCCACAACCTTGTGGACAGCCTTCCCAGATCATATAAACACACTCCACAACCTTGTGGACAGCCTTCCCAGAAGATATAAACACACTCCGCAACCTTGTGGACAGCCTTCCCAGAAGATAAAAACAAACTCCACAACCTTGTGGACAGCCTTCCCAGAAGATATAAACACACTCCACAACCTTGTGGATAGCCTTCCCAGAAAATATAAACACACTCCACAACCTTGTGGACAGCCTTCCCAGAAGATATAAACACACTCCACAACCTTGTGGACAGCCTTCCCTGAAGATATAAACACACTCCACAACCTTGTGGACAGCCTTCCAAGAAGATATAAACACACTCCACAACCTTGTGGACAGCCTTCCCTGAAGATATAAACACACACCACAACCTTGTGGACAGCCTTCCCATAATATATAAACACACCCCACAACCTTGTGGACAGCCTTCCCAGAAGATATAAACACACTCCACAACCTTGTGGACAGCCTTCCCAGAAGAGTTGAAGCTGTAATAGCTGCAAAAGGTCATATTGAACCCTATGTGTTAGGAATGGGATGGCACTTCAAGTTCATATGTGAGTCAAGGCAGGTGGACAAATACTTTTGGCAATATAGTGTATGTATCCAGGAGAGTATTGATAACAATGTCCTGGACCCAGACACTCAAAGAAGTTGTAGACCTCAATGCTTGTCCAAGTGTTTTGTGGTGTAGAATGGTGTCTGATAGTTCAACATGTAGATTTATTGAGATCATCTTATTTTCATCAAGTATAGGATCTATTCCATTGCAGAGTTGCATTATTTGCTCCTATCTGCTTTTTGCAGGAAGATTTAGGCCTCTTTTGTACTCTGTTAGTTGGCGCGCTGCTTCATCTTGGCTGGGTTGACCACCACTGCTTTTCACTTCCGGGAAGAAGTCACAATACTGAATACAAGCAATAGTTTCAGTAAATGGACTGTGTGGACATCACATCTTTAAGAAAGTGCAGAGCGAGCGCTTTAGTGATCATGTCATTAACGAATGATTCCACCACAGTAAGCTGCTTTTTAGCGCTTTGTTCTTCACCTCAGCTGAATCTTTCTGTTTCATAATCTGGAATAAATCTGACAAACTTTGCAGCGTGCAGTCATTTGTTCCACATTTCCCTTGCTCTTGTTTGTGTTAGCATTAGCCATGTTGTCTCCGCTAATGACATGAATCTACTTGTTGATGTTTGAATGGTGTGGAAGTGGGATGGGGTATTTCTTACCAGGGTTCTGGAGGATTTTTGCACAAAAGGAAAGTTGTCTTGCAGAATGGGCAGCAGAAATTGACTGGTGCTAAAAGGTGAACACAGAAAAGGTTTTCAAGCAGCTGCAAGTCATGAAAGAAAGAGTGACTTACCACGGAACATATTTAGTGATGAGTTGCAAGGCCTGGTGGCAGTGCTGGAACATTCTGGGCAAATCTGAACAACAAAAAGCAAACATTTGTCAAGTATTCTGAAAGGGGAACATTCACAAACCTTATGTAAGACATCGTTTTCTCTTGTTAGGAATTCTAAAAGGTAAACAAACGCTAGCTAACAATGAAGCTGTCCTCTAAAAATCCTCCAAAGAGCGCCATCAATACTGTATTACATGTGGTGACCTGAATATTTAGAACAATACTCTATTACATGTGGCGACCTGAATATTTACGAGTATTAACCATATTGTTACAAACTATTTTAGCGGATCACGGAGAGCTAACTAGCTTATGCTGCTATATTGATATACTGAGCTGCTGCATGGCCTCTGAGTTGGTGAAAGTTATACATCATGTCTCAGCTGGATAGTAGAAGGTTGTGGACATAAACCTACAAGTTGGTCAACTTTGACATCCAACTTAGGCCAGGAGATGGTGAGAAAGACACGAAAAGACGCTTGTTTGCTTGTGGCAAAAAAAATTTAAACTCTGAGAATTTCAATTGATTCCTATTGTAATTAGGAAGATATAAACATCAATCAGTCTTTATCCCAGTGAGAGCAGACATTGTACAGTAAGTGATTATTAGATTATGTTTGTATTTAGCAATACTGCTACATGATGCTTAGTGTTTGACTACAGATGCTTCTAAATCTTGTAGATCATCCTCCATTATTCAGGCTCAAAATAGAAGTTTCTGGATCATCATTTGTCCCAAAGTAGTCTTTGTTGTCTCTCATGATTAGTAGTGGTGTTGTTGTTGAAGGGAAATTGAGTGTTGTGATGCATCTGTGAAATTAATATGTTGCTATATGCTTAAAATGAGCAACATACATAAATATTACATGTTATTATAAACGTTACATTATATACTTACAATGTGTATTTGAAACATTCCAAGTGAAATATAGTCACACCCACTGGCTCCATTGTTAGAGTTCTTTTAATGCAGCTCTTGCATGGATAGGAAATTAGGCTTGTGTACCTAATAGGGCTGTGAATTTTTGGGTGTCCCACAATTCGATTCAACATCGATTCTTGGGGTCACGATTCAATTCAAAATCGATTTTTTTTTCCCAATTCAACACGATTCTCGATTCAAAAACGGTTTTTTCCCGATTCAAAACGATTCTCTATTCATTCAATACATAGGATTTCAGCAGGATCTACCCCAGTCTGCTGACATGCAAGCAGAGTAGTAGATTTTTGTAAAAGGGTTTTATAATTGTAAATGACAATGTTTTATCAACTGATTGCAATAACGTAAATTTATTTTAACTATTAAATGAACCAAAAATATGACTTATTTTCCATCCATCCATCCATTTTCTACCGCTTATTCCCTTTTGGGGTCGCTGGAGCCTATCTCAGCTACAATCGGGCGGAAGGCGGGGTACACCCTGGACAAGTCGCCACCTCATCGCAGGGCCAACACTGATAGACAGACAACATTCACACTCAAACTCACACACTAGGGCCAATTTAGTGTTGCCAATCAACCTATCCCAAGGTGCATGTCTTTGGAGGTGGGAGGAAGCCGGAGTACCCGGAGGGAACCCACGCAGTCACGGGGAGAACATGCAAACTCCACACAGAAAGATCCGGAGCCTGGGATTGAACCTTAGACTACTCAGCAACTTCGTATTGTGAGGCAGACGCACTAACCCCTCTACCACCGTGCTGCCCATGATGACTTATTTTATCATTGTGAAAATATTGGACACAGTGTGTTGTCAAGCTTCTGAGATGCGATGCAAGTGTAAGCCACTGTGACACTATTGTTTATTTTTTTTATTTTTATAAATGTCTAATGATAATGTCAATGAGGGATTTTTAATCACTGCTATGTTGAAATTGTAACTAATTTTGATACTGTTGTTGATAACATTCATTTTTGTTTCACTACTTTTGGTTTGTTCTGTGTCTTGTTTGTGTCTCCTCTCAATTGCACTGTTAATTGCAGTTCTGAGTGTTGCTGGGTCGGGTTTGGTTTTGAAATTGGATTGCATTGTTATGGTATTGCTGTGTATTATGTTGGATTGAATAATTTTAAAAAAATAATTACAAATTAAATAAATTTAAAAAAAAATATATTGTACATGAAGTTATACGTTTGGTAAACGTATGGCATGTTCGAAATGTTATAGTTATTTGAATGACTCTTACCATAATATGTTACGTTAACATACCAGGCACGTTCTCAGTTGGTTATTTATGCGTCATATAACGTATACTTATTCAGCCTGTTGTTCACTATTCTTTATTTATTTTAAATTGCCTTTCAAATGTCTATTCTTGGAGTTGGGTTTTATCAAATAAATTTCCCCCAAAAAATGCCACTTATACTCACTCCAGTGCGACTTATATAAGTTTTTTCCTATCTTTATTATGCATTTTTGGCCGGTGCGACTTATACTCCGGAGCGACTTATACTCCAAAATATTCGGTATGTGCAAGATACACACTGCAAGTATATATATATATATATAATGTAGTAACTAGGGCTGGGCGATATGGCCTTTCATTAATATCTCAATATTTTTAGGCCATGTCACGATACACGATATATATCTCGATATTTTGCCTTAGCCTTGAATAAACACTTGATGCATATAATCACAGCAGTATGATGATTTTATGTCTACATTAAACTATTCTTGTTCATACTTCATTAATATATGCTTATTTTAAACTTTCATGCAAAGAGAGGGAAATCACAACCCAGCCAATTTACCAAAACTGCATTTATTAAACAGTTATTAAGCAGTGGCACAAACATTCATGTCATTTTCAAAACAAAGTGCAAGATTGTCAGAGACATTTTAAAACAAGCTATTAGTGCACTTTTGTGCATGATGTCACACAAGAAGTGTCAAATAAAAATGAGCTGCATATCAAATAGTATATGTCATTCGCTATGTGGTAGGTTTCTGCGGACGCTATCTCCTTCTGTTGTTGACTATTTTTTTCATACGGTGTTGATGTGGAAATAGTTGCTTCGGCATTTTGTGGGTGTGGCACCGAACGGAGATGTTGACATGCGGAGTTTCAAGCACTCCTCATTCTCTAGCGGGTGACTTTTCAAATGATGCTACATTAGCAGTGGTGCTATTTTTCGTAGCAACGCTTTTACCGCATACGGTAATTGTTCAACATCTTCCCGTTGAAGCCAAACCACCGCCAGAGGAAGGACCCCGTGTTGTTTTTCTTGGGAATTAATTCTTCTTTCATTTGTTACCAGATTCGCACCTTCTTTCTCTCGTATTACCACTTGCACCGCACCGTTAGCATCACAGCTAACGTTACCATGTCGCTACCTGTCTGCTCCGCGGGAGCGTGTGACATTGCTCACGTGACGTATGTAAGAAGGTGCGCTTGTTTTAAGTCTCTGTGAGAAGGAGAGACAAGAAAGAGTGGGAAACGCATGCAGAGTAATGCCCGCAGCTAAAAGCAACTGCGTGAGAATGTATACTCGAATATCACGATACAGTCATTTTCTATATCGCACAGAGACAAACCCGCGATATATCAAGTATATCGATATATCGCCCAGCCCTAGTAGTAACAGACACCTTCATAACAATATGTAATATGTACAATATAGAATATATCCACTGCAAGTATATATATATATATATATATATATATATATATATATATATATATATATATATATATATAATGTAGTAACAGACACCTTCATAACAATATATATATATATATATATATATATATATATACACACACCGGTATGTATATAATGTAGTAACAGACACCTTCATAACAATATGTAATATTGCCTACTCAGTGGCCTAGTGGTTAGTGTCCGCCCTGAGATCGGTAGGTTGTGTGTTCAAACCCCGGCCGAGTCATACCAAAGACTATAAAAATGGGACCCATTACCTCCCTGCTTGGCACTCAGCATCAAGGGTTGGAATTGGGGGTTAAATCACCAAAAATAATTCCCGGGCGCGGCACCACTGCTGCCCACTGCTCCCCTCACCTCCCAGGGGGTGAACAAGGGGATGGGTCAAATGCAGAGGACAAATTTCACCACACCTAGTGTGTGTGTGACAATCATTGGTACTTTAACTTTAACTTAATATGTACAATATACACACTGCAAGTATATATATATATATATATATATATATATATATACATATATATATGTATGTGTGGGAAAAAAATCACAAGACTATTTCATCTCTACAGGCCTGTTTCATGAGGGGGGGTACCCTCAATCATCAGGAGATATATATATATATATATATATATATATATATATATATATATAATGTAGTAACAGACACCTTCATAACAATATGTACAATATACACACTGCTAGTATATATAAATATATATATAATGTAGTAACAGACACCTTAATAACAATATGTACAATATACACACTGCTAGTATGTATAGTAGTAACAGACACCTTCATAACAATATGTAAAATGTACAATATACACACTGCAAGTATATATATATATATATATATATATATATATATATATATATATATATATATTTATAAATATATAAAATGTAGTAACAGACATCTTCATAACATATAATATGTACAATATACAATATATACACTGCAAGTATATGTATAATGTAGTAACAGACACCTTCATAACAATATGTAATATGTACAATATACACACTGCAAGTATATATATACACAGGTAAAAGCCAGTAAATTAGAATATTTTGAAAAACTTGATTTATTTCAGTAATTGCATTCAAAAGGTGTAACTTGTACATTATATTTATTCATTGCACACAGACTGATGCATTCAAATGTTTATTTCATTTAATTTTGATGATTTGAAGTGGCAACAAATGAAAATCCAAAATTCCGTGTGTCACAAAATTAGAATATTACTTAAGGCTAATACAAAAAAGGGATTTTTAGAAATGTTGGCCAACTGAAAAGTATGAAAATGAAAAATATGAGCATGTACAATACTCAATACTAGGTTGGAGCTCCTTGTGCCTCAATTACTGCGTTAATGCGGCGTGGCATGGAGTCGATGAGTTTCTGGCACTGCTCAGGTGTTATGAGAGCCCAGGTTGCTCTGATAGTGGCCTTCAACTCTTCTGCGTTTTTGGGTCTGGCATTCTGCATCTTCCTTTTCACAATACCCCACAGATTTTCTATGGGGCTAAGGTCAGGGGAGTTGGCGGGCCAATTTAGAACAGAAATACCATGGTCCGTAAACCAGGCACGGGTAGATTTTGCGCTGTGTGCAGGCGCCAAGTCCTGTTGGAACTTGAAATCTCCATCTCCATAGAGCAGGTCAGCAGCAGGAAGCATGAAGTGCTCTAAAACTTGCTGGTAGACGGCTGCGTTGACCCTGGATCTCAGGAAACAGAGTGGACCGACACCAGCAGATGACATGGCACCCCAAACCATCACCCAACCATGCAAATTTTGCATTTCCTTTGGAAATCGAGGTCCCAGAGTCTGGAGGAAGACAGGAGAGGCACAGGATCCATGTTGCCTGAAGTCTAGTGTAAAGTTTCCACCATCAGTGATGGTTTGGGGTGCCATGTCATCTGCTGGTGTCGGTCCACTCTGTTTCCTGAGATCCAGGGTCAACGCAGCCGTCTACCAGCAAGTTTTAGAGCACTTCATGCTTCCTGCTGCTGACCTGCTCTATGGAGATGGAGATTTCAAGTTCCAACAGGACTTGGCGCCTGCACACAGCGCAAAATCTACCCGTGCCTGGTATACGGACCATGGTATTTCTGTTCTAAATTGGCCCGCCAACTCCCCTGACCTTAGCCCCATAGAAAATCTATGGGGTATTGTGAAAAGGAAGATGCAGAATGCCAGACCCAAAAACGCAGAAGAGTTGAAGGCCACTATCAGAGCAACCTGGGCTCTCATAACACCTGAGCAGTGCCAGAAACTCATCGACTCCATGCCACGCCGCATTAACGCAGTAATTGAGGCAAAAGGAGCTCCAACCAAGTATTGAGTATTGTGCATGCTCATATTTTTCATTTTCATACTTTTCAGTTGGCCAACATTTCTAAAAATCCCTTTTTTGTATTAGCCTTAAGTAATATTCTAATTTTGTGACACACGGAATTTTGGATTTTCATTTGTTGCCACTTCAAATCATCAAAATTAAATGAAATAAACATTTGAATGCATCAGTCTGTGTGCAATGAATAAATATAATGTACAAGTTACACCTTTTGAATGCAATTACTGAAATAAATCAAGTTTTTCAAAATATTCTAATTTACTGGCTTTTACCTGTATACCGGTATATATATATATAATGTAGTAACAGACACCTTCATAACAATATGTACAATATACACACTGCAAGTATATGTGTATATATATATATATATATATATATATATATATATATATATATATAATGTAGTAACAGACACCTTCATAACAATATGTACAATATACACAGCTAGTATATATATAATGTAACAGACACCTTCATAACATATGTAATATGTACAATATACACACTGCAAGTATATATATATAATGTAGTAACAGACACCTTCATAACAATATGTAATATGTACAATATACACACTGCAAGTATATATATCATGTAGTAACAGACACCTTCATAACATATGTAATATGTACAATATACACACTGCAAGTATATATATATATATAATGTAGTAACAGACACCTTCATAACAATATGTAATATGTACAATATACACACTGCAAGTATATATATCATGTAGTAACAGACACCTTCATAACAATATGCCTTCCTATTTCCTGTTTGGAGTTCGCACGCGTCTGACTGACTGTTTTCAACGTAAAGCTGACGAGTTAAACGATCACTTTGTGCAAAACCAGCACATCTTTTCTGTACTTTTTTCGGCTTCACTGTGTCGTGACACTTTGCAGATTGTGTGGATAGGTGCTGCGGGCTAGCACACCGAAGCCGGCTAGCATTAGCAGCCTGAAATACAGAGTTGTGGATTTCTTCTGTTGCTGGATGCTTCGGCATATAGACCATCAGAATTCCTCCCCCAAGGAAAAGCCCGGCATGGGAGAAGTTGGAGGAGATGAAGCTCACACTCCACTCCCTGTGCAGCCATGTGACTGCGCTCAGAACGCAGCAGGAGCAGCTTCTAGGGATACTGGAGGAGGTGAAACAGCTACGCCTCCAGAACGTGGAAAAAGACCGACGCATTGTTAAGTTAAAGTTAAAGTACCAATGATTGTCACACACACACTAGGTGTGGCGAAATTATTCTCTGCATTTGACCCATCACCCTTGATCACCTCCTGGGAGGTGAGGGGAGCAGTGAGCAGCAGCGGTGGCCGCGCACGGGAATCATTTTTGGTGATTTAACCCCGGACCTGGAGCGGCAAGTGGACGAGCTGGAGCAATACTTCCGCATGAATGATGTGGTCATCACCGGCATCAAGATCAAGCCGCACTCCTACGCGCGTGCGGTGACAGCAGACAGTCAGTGGAGCAGCAGGTGTCTTCCTATCTCCAGGGCAGGGGGATAGAGATGGACCTGGAGCACGTTGAGGCGTGTCACCCACTGCCCATGAAGAACCAGAGACCACCAGCTGTCATCATGAGATTCACAAACCGGAAAAAGAAAATGGCACTATTGAAGCAAGGACGCAAACTAAAAGGTACAGATGTTTTCATGAATGAATACTTGACAAAGAAAAATGCTGACATTGCAAGGATCGCACAACAACTTAAAAGGCAAAGCAAGATTCAACAAACCTGGGTAACGAACTGTATGATCTTCATCAAACTAAATGGGACGCCAGAGGAAGCAAAAGTCTTGGTGGTAAAGAAAATAGAAGATCTTGATAAGTATTGACATTGATGCAGTACTTGGTATCAATGTAGCTTTGTGTCTTTTACATCATCTCAATGCTACCCACACCAAGAACACAGACCACACCAAGTATTGATATGGACATGTTACAGAAGGCCCTGTGATGAGATGGCGACTTGTCCAGGGTGTACCCCGCCTTCCGCCCGATTGTAGCTGAGATAGGCTCCAGCGCCCCCCGCAACCCCGAAGGGAATAAGCGGTAGAAAATGGATGGATGTTACAGAAGATACTACAACATCAACTCAGACCACACCAAGTATTGATATGGACATGTTACAGAAGGTACTACAACATCAACACAAACCACACCAAGTGTTGATATGGACATGTTACAGAAGATACTGATATCTGATATGGAGATAGACCCTGATAATATGTTTTTCTCTGCGATTGTTAAAAAACGTTATTTTACCTGTGAACAATATGAAAACAGTGTAAAATCAGAAGATAGTCTGTCAATAATACATTTCAATAGTGGAAGCATGTACCGTACACTAACTTTGAGGCTATCAAGGATTACTTGAAATAATTTACTCATCCATTTAGCATTATTGCAATTACTGAAACCTGCTTCAACAATGATAAAGATATTGATTTTAGTCTGAATGACTATGAATTAAGATACACAAACAGAATAAATAAAATAGAAGGAGGGGTCGCATTGTACATTCTTAAATCTGTTACATTTAAAGTTTTAACAAACATGACCATAGCAGTCGATGGATTATTTGAATGTTTAACAGTGGAAATTCTAAATGACAAAAAGACAAATATCTTCATGAGTTGTGTAGACCGGGCACCTGGTTCAAGCATGGAAACTTTCAATGAGTGGATGGGTAAACTATTTTCCTCTGTCAACCATAAAACCATAGTTATCTGTGGTGATTTTAACATTGATTTGTTCAATTCAAACATGTTGATGACTTCATTGACACAATGTACAGCATGTCTCTATATCCAACCATAACCAAACCAAGCAGAACAACAACACATAGTGCCACAATCATCCACAGCATTTTTACTAACATTATCAAATCACCAGTGGCCTATTTATAGGTGATATCACTGACCTTTGACCTGTTTTTACTTTATATGACTGTCATCTCAGGAAACCAAAGACACTATGGCAAAAATCTCTAAAGGAATAACAACTGAGGAAACAATCTGTACCCTAAACAATAGCTTAGCAGTTCAGGATTGGACTTCAGTTTACAGAGAACCAAATGTGGACAGTGCTTATTGTCATTTTTTAGACATCTTCACTTCCCTGCATAATAAACACTGCCCTGTGAAATAATATTTTATAAAAAGGAAAAAATTAAAATAGCCCTTGGATCACAAAAGGGATAATTAATGCCTAAAGGTGTAACGGTACGTGTATTTGTATTGAACCGTTTCGGTATGGGGGTTCGGTTCGGAGGTGTACCGAACGAGTTTCCACACGGACATATTAAGTAGCGCACCGCACGTTCTGTAAACAATGCACACCGAGGCACAACACACGGCATGCTAGCAGCGACCGGGCTACGACAACATGTAAAAGTCAGAGATGGAAGACCCTCTTGCCTCGTTAAGATCTCCCGTTTGGGAACACTTCGGCTTCGCGGTGCGATAAAACAATGGTGGACGAGAGGCGGACAAAGCAAAAGCGGTTTTCCGACATTGTTCTGCAGCGGTAGAGTATGCTTCTGGCAACACGTCAAACATGCTAACCCATTTTGAAGCGGCGTCACCACCCCCAAGTGAACATCGCTTCAACGAAGAGAAAGACGAAGCCTCTCCTTGGCGAGTCAGGCAGGGCTAAAGTAATAACAAATGTTTTTATAGCAGCAGATTTAAGACCATATTGCATTAAAAACTAGATTTTGACCCACTTCTATGGTGGAAGAACAATGAGCCCATATATCCTCTTACTGCCAAGTTAGCCAGGGACTACCTCGCCATAACTGCTACCTCCGTGTCATAGTAACTGCAAGCAGGTCTGTTCTTTCTGCAGAAAATGTGGATAAACTGATTTTTCTGGCAAAAAACATGAAGATTGAGTGGAAGTCACCAGGGTTAAAGGCTGGGGGGGAAAGAAAAGTTAATCTGAGGCTGAGTTGACTTGATTTTTTATTTTTTTTATTTTTTTTTTGTGTCCTGTCCAGCTTCTCAGGCAAATCATATAGTTGATGTAGATGCCCATATCGGCTGTTCAGATTTACTTTACAAAAGAGAAGTGTAGGATACTTCTCTTGTTGCCTTATTTGTATTTTACTTTATTAAATGTATTTATATTATCATTTAGTGCAGCCGGGCCGGAGCAGGAGGGGATAGAAAGAGAAAAAAAAAGAAGACAGAGGGGGAAATTGTGGGGACAAGAGGGGGATTAGACAGAGAGACAAAAACAACAACAGCAAACAACAACAACAACAACAATAGAGCAACATCAGCAAATATGACATGTACAAATATGATGGTAAAAGTAATAGCAAATAAGCAGTTAGCGAAAAATAAAAAATAATACAGAAATGACAATGAGCATTATTACACTACAAATGGATCAATACAAATACCAATAGAAATAGCGCTATTGATAATGAACAATACCAATAATTTACCTTTATTATCAACAATACAGTTGTTTAAATGCAACAATACATATACGTAATGATAACTTGAGATACGAAAGAATGCAGAAAAATGGAGGGGGAGAAAGAGAAGCAACCTACATTAACTGTTGGAATAATTGTTTGTAAGTTATCACAAAAGAAATGTTGTATTATGAATGCTGTATTTCAAATGTTGTATTATGAATGCTGTATTTCGAGGCCTAACAAAAGGATGAAGGCTCGAGAAACGCCACTGTGAGTTCAGCACGGACAGATGGCAGGATGTGCTCAACTCCTGGAGGAACTCTCTTTGAAGTGTTAAACGAACTCTCTTTGAAGTAATTCACAAACTCTCTTCCCTCTATTTGGTCAACGCTATTTACGACACGCTGCCTTCTTGAAGTCACTGTGGACAGGAGACGGGAGGGGTTGTCCATTGTCCTCCAACTCTCTTCCAACTATTTGGTCAACGCTATTTACGAGACGCTGCCCTCTTGAAGTCACTGTGGACAGGAGACGGGAGGGGTTGTCCATTGTCCTCCAACACCTGCCCCAGCTGGATCCAGGAAGAGCCAAGCCCGAGAAGTCCTCTTCTTGGACTTCAAAGCGACCAAAAACAATGACTGTTTTACATACCTCCCCATTCCTATTGTGACATATGTTGGTGCGTGAACATGGAAGATCTGAATTAAAAGAGGAGACGAGAACCTTCTTGGGCAGAGCGTGCTAAGACACTGTAAGAGGTTACAGGTTGAAGCCGTCTCTCCTCAATTGAGTCCAAATTGAATTCTGTCTCTGTTTGATTCCTTGCCTTTTGTCTTGTGTAACAGATGTCCTGTATTTGAACCTGACATCTAATTGGTCCTTCGAGCCGGATTCCAACACGTCTGACGATTCCAGCATGAGTGAGTGAAACCAGAGGACCATGGCAACCAAATCCTGATTGAGGAACTGCTTTTTCTTCATTTCGGGCTGGAATTGAAAGACTGACGGAAAATCCGAGGACAACAGGAAGGAAGGCAGAGAGCAGTGAGTACGTTTTAAATTGATGAAGAAAGAAACGACTAAGAAGAAGCGTGTGACTGAGGGTTACGACGCATAGACAAACCCTGTAAATCCTAGGCTCTAACAGGTAAAACAAACCCTGTAAATAACAGGTAAAAAGGCCAAATTAGAGGGACGTCGGAGTCCAACGTCCGTGAGTATTAAAATTTTAAATAAAAACTGAATTAAGAAAAAAACTGAAGAGGCCAAAAGACTGCAGGTTAACGGAACCGCGAAAACTGGAATCCGTAATATCCATAAACAAACATACTAGGGGGTGTCGGAGCCCACAATAATTTGAAATATCCGTGAACCATTATCCTGGGGACGTCGGAGTCCAACAGACCTAAAATGGTCTATTCAGAATAAAAAACTGAATTTTGTCCGTGAAAAAACAATAACCTGGAGGGCGACGGAGTCCGCATGTAATATACATTGAAATTTCCGTAGATCAATATACTGAAAGGTGTGAATGTGAGAGTGTGTGGGAGTAATCGCCATTAGGCTATCACTCCATATGAAAGTTGTGAGAAGTAAATAGTGGGTTATTGTGGATGCTCTAGGCAAGACACCTCCACTGGGGAACCATCTCCAGTAGAAGCGACGTGTACCACAATAATAAATTAAACCACTATCTTACAACAAAAACAAAAGTAATCCTTATAAGTTTCGGCTCTGTAGAGGGCGACGGATTACTCCAAATTTACAAAATGGGGAAAGGGACAAGTAAACCAAAGGTTAGTCCAAAAGACGAGTTAAAATGTAAAGACTGGAAAGCGGTAGAAATAACAAACCCAGATTTACTGAAATTTCTCGATGACTGGATATCAAAACATAAATTTACCGGATGCCTCAAAGTAGGTGATATTCTAAAGTTGCGAGAATCAATAATAGAAAAATGCGGAAGTAACAGAAAAAAGCTAGCCAGAATGGGGTGGGACCACACGGGGTGCTGGATGAGAATGGCTCAAAATAGAGAAGACGGAGAAAGACAGAAAAAAAAAGGAAGAGCAGGAAGAAAGGAAAATAAAAGTAAGAGAAGAGGCAAAAGAAAGGGCTAAGAGAGAAAAAAAGCTAATGTTTCATAGAACAGAAGATTATGAAACAGGGCCAGTTAGGAAAAAGCAAATAGGAGAATAATCTCAAAGTGCTAACGTGAGAGAAAAGTAAAAATAAATGAAGAAATGGGGAAAAATCAATAAGAATTAATGCAAAATGAAATAAACTAATGCGAAAGAGAGATAATGGGGGTATTGAAATAAGAGATGAAGAAAAGGTAGACTGAAGATATACATGTATGTTTGGATATATAAAGAGCGCTTTTATATATACAAATATATATATGTATAATTAAATAATGGAACAAATAAAAACCTAGATTAATAACTATAATAAGAGTTGAGAGGTATAGTATGATAAAATGATAAAGTGGGTTACATGTTTATTAGCTGAGGGAAGAAAAAAAAAAAAGGAGAGAAGCTCAAGTGTTGCTGACCTTTGCCCTTAAGAGTGCACTCACCACTTACACATCACCGTGTGTGTGTGTGTGTGTGTGTGTGTGTGTGTGCGTGGCGCAGTGGGGGAGGTGTGAAAGTGAATTTATTACATGTAAATTTAAAGTAGGTTTAACTTTGAAGTGTAGTAGTATAACATTCTTAAGTTAGATTATGTTTCAGACATTTGCAACACCATACATCTGAGTGTTGAGCTAAGATAAGATAGAGATATTATATGAAAAAGGGCTGTACCCATTAATTACAAAGCCTAGTAGAATAACCACAACTAGTGCAACCTTAATAGACAAAATCTTTACAAATGTTTTAGGGATTCACATCACTGCTGGGTTAGTGATAAATGACATAAGTGATCATCTGCCTATATTTGCAATATTTGACTATCAATTCCCTAAAAGAGCATATCATCAAATACTTAAGAGGAAAATAAGTGTCAATCATATTAACAACTTCAGGTATGACCTATTAAAACAAGAGTGGGAAGAGGTGTATACAGACGATATAAACACGGTCTATGATTCTTTTCGTAAACATTATATTACTCTGTATAACAAGCATTGTCCTGAGGTTCCATGCAGATCTAAACAAAGGCAAAATAATGCACCTTGGATGATAAACAGTTTGAAAAATGCATGTAAAAAGAAAAATAAGACTTTGTAAGGTGTTTATCAAATCAAGAACAGAGAATGCTGAAAAACGCTGTAAGAACTACAAAAACAAGTTGACCAATATATTGAGACAAGCAATGAAAGGAATACAAAGAAATTATGAGGATGATGTTGAACAAAAAAGACATCTATGTATGTCCAGACAATAAACCAATCTTACAAAGAAAAATCGGTATAAGTGAGCAGCAATATTGAGCCAAGGTTGAACTCATGGCTCAACAGGAGGGATATGAATGCCCTTATACAGAAGTACTATACTTCCTATAGTTTAATTCTTATAAAAAAAAATTGTATAAAACATCTATGCAATTAACTAAATAAGAGTGAAGGAAAACATTATTGTCTGGTCATAGTAGATGCATTTTCAAAGTAGTTAGAAATATTTCCTAAAGGAAAAGCAGATGTGCTGACAGTAGCAAAAGCATTATGCAAATATTTAGTAAAAATGTACATTAACATTACAAGTACAACAGGACTAACACCATTTGAAAGATAGTGGAAAGACCAACCTGGGTACACTTAGTACATAGTAAAAAGGTCATTTCTGTTGAATCATCCAATAAGGAAAGGGAAGCAAATTCTGGTAATAGTGTGGACGCACACGATGACTAGAGTTGAGCCAAACCACTGACCTTGGTAGAGGAGTGAATCAGCAGAAATGACACCCCAATGGCTCAGACGATCCATAAACATATGGGTTAACGATATTGGTACTGGTCGGCCCTGCCCCCCTAATATGGTTCACTTGGGAATCTGAGGAAAATGTAGAACTCAGGAAACAAAATGATACTGCACCCATAGTAAACCCAAACCACTGGCAGAATCAAGAAGTAAAATACACTCACAGGGGAGGTCGTATTAGAAGACGGGCAATGGGAGGATTCGGAGTAACCCCATTAGTGGAAGAAAAAAATGCCAGAAAACCCATGCCAGAAAAACAGTAATGGGAAAAAGTATTTGGGATTGTATTTAAAAAGGTCATATAATGGAAAAAAAGTATTTGGAATTGTATTTGTGTTATCAAAGGGACATGTTAACTAGCACACTACAAATTCCACTGTGACAAAGTTGTAAGCATTCCATTTGATGGTGTGTCAAAGTTTGTTAATAATTGGTTCCTGTTTTGGTAATTAATTTGTTCCTTATGGCGGAGCAAGTGGGAAAGGCTACAAAAACTGATTGTGTTGTATGTATAAGCCCAGACAATTACTCAAGATGAGTCAAAAAAAGTTGAATTGAAGTAATGAGCAAAACAAAATTGACCCTGTAGCTAAAGAGAAAAAACAGAAACCAATATTTGATAAATATGTGAAAAAAGCTAATTATACCTGCATTAACATGCAAGACTCTGTACAACAGTTAGGAAACGTATCATCAGATAACTGCATACACATAGTAAAAGTATCAATATTTGTACAAGAATTGTTAACACGCCTGAACAGTTTGATATCTGAACATTGGAAAATAATTAGACATGATGTAAACTGGCAAAGTGTTGTAGATCCAACTTATATTGATGGGTGTCCAAGAGGTGTATCTGACGACTATAAATTGGTAAATCAAGTTGCAGCTGGATTTGAATCATTTGTCTACTGGTGGTGTACGATTAACAAGAATGTTGACAGAATAAACTATGTCCACTACAACGTACAGAGATTGGGAAATTGGACACAGGCCGGACTTGAAGCAGTCGCTGATCAACGCCGCCACCTCCCTTATGGCCTTTCAAAACCGTATGGCGCTGGACATGTTGTTAGCGGAAAGAGGGGGTGTGTGCGCAATATTTGGTGAACAGTGTTGCACGTTCATACCAAACAACACCGATGCAGAAGGTAGCCTGACCAAAGCACTGGAAGGCCTTCGCACCCTCAACGGTAAAATGAAAGAGCACTCAGGCATAGATACATCTATGTGGGATGGGTGGATGGACGGTTTCGGCAAATACAAGTCTTTGGTATCTAGTATCTATGGCCGTGTTCAGCAATACTGACGTTGTGTGGATGTTGTTGTATTCCCTGTCTGTTCTCTGTTTAACCGTCTGATTACCACAGCGATTAGCCCAGCAGATGATAAAGCTGTTCAGATGCACCTCCTGGCGGACGATAAGGAAGATGAATCTGATGATGGGGATACCTACCTGGATGGTGTTCCTGATCTGTTTCCAGACCCGAGTAACAATGAGAAAAATTGATGTTGAACTCTGAGTGTAAACATAACTTTGTCGTAAGGAAATTAACCATTAACTGAAAATTGCAAGACGAAGTTATTAAGGATAAGGAGATTATGGGAAGGTTTTTGCGATAAACAGGGGGGAAATGTTGGAATAATTGTTTGTAAGTTATCACAAAAGAAATGTTGTATTATGAATGCTGTATTTCAAATGTTGTATTATGAATGCTGTATTTCGAGGCCTAACAAAAGGATGAAGGCTCGAGAAACGCCACTGTGAGTTCAGCACGGACAGATGGCAGGATGTGCTCAACTCCTGGAGGAACTCTCTTTGAAGTGTTAAACGAACTCTCTTTGAAGTAATTCACAAACTCTCTTCCCTCTATTTGGTCAACGCTATTTACGACACGCTGCCTTCTTGAAGTCACTGTGGACAGGAGACGGGAGGGGTTGTCCATTGTCCTCCAACTCTCTTCCAACTATTTGGTCAACGCTATTTACGAGACGCTGCCCTCTTGAAGTCACTGTGGACAGGAGACGGGAGGGGTTGTCCATTGTCCTCCAACACCTGCCCCAGCTGGATCCAGGAAGAGCCAAGCCCGAGAAGTCCTCTTCTTGGACTTCAAAGCGACCAAAAACAATGACTGTTTTACATACCTCCCCATTCCTATTGTGACATATGTTGGTGCGTGAACATGGAAGATCTGAATTAAAAGAGGAGACGAGAACCTTCTTGGGCAGAGCGTGCTAAGACACTGTAAGAGGTTACAGGTTGAAGCCGTCTCTCCTCAATTGAGTCCAAATTGAATTCTGTCTCTGTTTGATTCCTTGCCTTTTGTCTTGTGTAACAGATGTCCTGTATTTGAACCTGACATTAACCTTGTAGATTGTTATAGTCACAATAGGTTAAGCTTTGTCAGTGTGCCATGTGTTACACCCAGTTTACCCTAGGGCAACAACGTTAATATATGTTTGATGAAACGTGATTATGTGCATGAGTGTAAGTATGCATATGTACTTGTATATGTACAGAATGTGTATATGTGTTTGTACAATGAATGTATATGTACAGAATGTGTATATGTGTTTGTACAGTGAATGTATATGTACAGTATGTGTATGTTTGTATGTTGAATGTGCGTGTGGATGTACGAACATTAGGTAGGTAAATATGTACTGTATTTGTGTATGTATGTGGGAGCGTAGGTACCTATGTACGTATGTGAGCATATGTGAATTTGCATGTACAATACATTCGACTCCCAGAGTGCGTGGGAGCCAGAGCACGGCCCCATCACCCCCGAGAGCCCAACCCACAAACAGGAGGCGTGGTGCCCAGGGAACCAGGGACCACCGCCCCCACGCAGCCAAGCCGGCCAGCGACAGGAACCCCAGAGCCCGACCCACCGTACCGCCCACAAGGGCCAGCAGCAGGCCGCAGACAGACGCACCCGGCAGAGGACAGGGCACGAGAAAAGCAGGGGACAGCCAGACCCCAAGCCAGCGAGAGACCACACCCCACATGGGCAGAAAGGCGAGACGCCCCGCCCGAGGGACCCAGAGACTCCCCGCAACCGGACGGGAAGACCGCCCCCGCCCCACCGGCAACCGGGCCCCCACGAGCCCACCCCCCACCCCCGGAGAGCGTGGCGAGGCCAGCCCCCGGCCACCCCACCCAAACCGGCCGCCGCAGGACCACCCAGGCACAGGGCCACGGGAACCACCCACCCCACCCGCAGGGACCCCAACGATGGAGATGGAACAACCAGCAACCGCCCCGCCGAGCCCCCCCCCCGAGGGAGGGGAAAAATTAAAAAATAATATTAATAAAATATATATTTTTTTAAATAATAGATAAATAAATAAATTAATTAATTAATTAAAAAAAAGAATTAAAAAAAGATCACAGACATGCTGACAAACAAGGTCACTACCCCAGCAACTGGCCGACTCGCAGCACCTCGGAATACCTTGCAGCACCAAGCTACCACAATAGACGCAGGGACTAGGCCCAACAGGCCCCAACCAAGACGGGCACCCGGAAGGGATGGACAGCGGGACCCAGGAGCTCCAGACACGCAGTTCGGATGCAGTAGCCCGAGGCGTCAACCCCCGTCTGACAGGCAGGCCCAGAGCGTACCCCCAGAAATATACATACATACATACATATATACATACACATACACACATACATGTATACATACCCACACATACACATATATACATATACATACACATATGTACACAGGCTGAGTTGACTTGAAACTGTTTAATGTTGCACTTTTTGTATGTAGAAGAAAAGTTTTGTCATTTTATTTAATCTACTTGAGGCAGTTTAATGTTGATTAACGTGGACCCCGACTTAAACAAGTTGAAAAACTTATTCGGGTGTTACCATTTAGTGGTCAATTGTACGGAATATGTACTGTACTGTGCAATCTACTAATAAAAGTCTCAATCAATCAATCAAAAAAAGCACTTTGTATGTAGAAAGTAGGGGTGTAACGGTACACAAAAATTTCGATTCGGTACGTATCTCTGTTTAGAGGTCACGGTTTGGTTCATTTTCGGTACAGTAAGAAAACAACAAAATATACATTTTTGGGGCCCTGAGGTGGCGACTTGACCAGGGTGTACCCCGCCTTCCGCCCGATTGTAGCTGAGATAGGCTCCAGCGCCCCCCGCGACCCCGAAGGGAATAAGCAGTAGAAAATGGATGGGTGGATGGATACATTTTTGGGTTATTTATTTACCAAATTTGCAAAATCTTCCACCAAAAATATTTTTCTTAGTGGAATATTTGATGTGAAGTAATCGGAACCTTGGATAGGTCAATAATTCATAATAACATTGATTTTGATTCAATATAATGTTTTGAGCAATGACAGTTTGAAAGAAAAGAAAAACAGCTTTGTTTTATTAGTCAACATTGCAACTTTTTCTAAATTACATTTAACCTTTAAGCTTTTTTTATTTCATTTTTGTTATGTTTTTGTTTGTTTTAATAGTATTTTTAGAATGTGCCGTGGGCCTTTAAAACATTAGCTGTGGGCCGCAAATGGCCTCCGGGGCACACTTTTGAGACCCCTGCTATAGATAATAACAAATTAAATCTGATAAGTCTATGGATAAAAAGCAAAGCCTGGCGACGCATGCGCGTTTATCATAACTCTCTCGCTCTCTCTGTCTCTGCCCCTCCCTCACAATTTGTTTTGTTTTTAACCCCTTCTTAACCCTGAACGTACATTGAAAATACACGCAACCCTAACTCAAAATGCCGGACATTTGAGGCATTTAAGAAACTCTGCCCTGACAGCTCCGAAAAAGAGGACATGTCCGGTGAAAAGAGGACATATGGTCAGTCTATCGTAGCCCGTTAGCATGCCGTGTGTTGTGCCTCGGTGTGCATTGTTTACACAACGTGCGTTACGCTACTTAATATGTCCGTGTGGAAACTCATTCGGTACACCTCCGAACCGAACCCCCGTACCGAAACGGTTCAATACAAATACACGTACACGTTACACCCTTAGTAGAAAGGTTTTGTTAAGAAACCATTCTGAGCCTTATCTTATTTAGTTTTTATTTGATATATGTTGACCACATTAACACTGGCAATCGACCCTGTGTGTATATGTATGTTATTGTTATCCTTATCATTCATGACTGCCTGCTGTTGCACTGATCAGCCTAGTGGTGGCTCACATACATCACACAAAGGTATTTGTATTTTGGGGCAAAATTATTATAGTGTTCCCAATGTTAAAAGGATAAAGCCATTGTTTACAAATGTTTGTATATTTTGTTGTTTTCTTACTGTACCGAAAATGAACCGAACCGTGACCTCTAAACCGAGGTACGTACCGAACCGAAATTTTTGTGTACCTTTACACCCTTTTTAATGCCTGTAAAAAGAAAAACAATCTCTCCAAACTGTTCATCAAAATAAAAACAAAAGAAGTTGAACAAAGATAAAAGAAGTACAAAAATAAATTAACTGATATAAGAACAAGCAAACGGTTATATTATCAAAAAGAACTATATGAAAACAAAAATATAAAAGGAACTTGGGATGTTTTGAATAGTCTAATCAAACAAGGATATTCAAAGTTGACCAATCCTGATTACTTTATTGATGAAAACGGTGAAGATTATAATATGAGTAATGTAGTGAATAAGTTCAATAGTTTTTTTGTAACTGTTGGTCCTAAGTTGGCTGTTGATATCCCAGACAATGGACTTACAAAATCAACTATTGAACCAAATTCTTTGTCATTCTTCCTCTCAGCTACAAATGAGCAGGAAGTGACAAATATTGTGAGGAAGTGTCAAAGTAAGAGCTCCACTGACTGCCATGATATCAACATGATATTGGTTCAAAAAGTTATACTGAATTTTGTAAAAGCCTTAACTTACATTTGTAACCGATCATTCCAGACTAGCCGCTTTCCAAGTAAAATGAAAATGGCTAAGGTAACTCCGCTCTTCAAAAGTGACAGCAAACACGCTTTCACCAATTACACACCAATCTCTCTTTTGCCTCAGTTCTCAAAAATCTTAGAGAAACTATTTAATTCTCCACTTGAATTGTTTCTTGAGAAGCATCATATAATCAATGAGGGTCAGTATGGCTTTAGGTCCAAAAGAACAACCTCAATGGAAATAACTGAAGCTGTTGAAGAAATTACAAATGCACTGGAGTATAAAAGATGTGCAGTTGGTATCTTTATTGATCTAAAGAAAGCCTTTGATGCCATGAATCATTGGCGTTGTTAGGCCTATTTTAGGGGGGCTCAAGCCCCCCTAAAATATTCTTAATCCCCCCTAAATAATTTGGTGTTATATTTATATATATATATATATATATATATATATATATATATATATATATATATATATATATATATTTATATTCTTTTTTTTTTTTACAAATACATGCCGACATATTCATTATATGCAATATACATATGCAATATACACACTGCAAGTATATATATAATGTAGTAACAGACACCTTCATAACAATATGTAATATGTACAATATACACACTGCAAGTATATATATAATGTAGTAACAGACACGTTCATAACAATATGTAATATGTACAATATACACACTGCAAGTATATATATATATAATGTAGTAACAAGACACCTTCATAACAATATGTAGAATATTTATCCTATTTTGGTCATTTTAATCATTGCCAGAACTAATTCCTCAGCATATTTATTTCTGTTTCCATAACAACGCACTTCCGACTTCTGGCAACAAACGCGTGGTCTTACTTCCGGAGACAAACACAGGTGTGTTCTAATCATGGCAGACTCTGTAACAAACAACGAAGACGCCTATTTTTGGACAAATAAGTGGCCTGGTGGTTAGAGTGTCCGCCCTGAGATCGGTAGGTTATGAGTTCAAACCCCGGCCGAGTCATACCAAAGACTATAAAAATGGGACCCATTACCTCCCTGCTTGGCACTCAGCATCAAGGGTTGGAATTGGGGGTTAAATCACCAAAAATGATTCCCGGGCGCGGCACCGCTGCTGCCCACTGCTCCCCTCACCTCCCAGGGGGTGAACAAGGGGATGGGTCAAATGCAGAGGACAAATTTCACCACACCTAGTGTGTGTGTGACAATCATTGGTACTTTAACTTTAACTTATAAGGATTCACAACATTATTTTTGAAGCCGAAAATATGGAGGATGAACTGCTGCTTATAGAAGCCAGCACGAAGGAAAAGTGAGACGTTGGAGCAGATGGAAGCCGAAAATGTGAGGTAAAAGTGACTCAAAGCTGCAAAATGTGGAATTTGGAGCCAAGCTATTTCGACATAAATGGAGTGCTTATCTTAATAAACGGCCAGCTGGACCAAACAGACAACTGTCCATGGAGTGAGTCACACTTGATATTGATCATGAAACACGTCATGTGTGGTATTGCAACTACAGTACACACACTAGCTGTGTACAAACAAAACATGAAATAATACTTTACAGATACTGTAATATGATTGTTCATGTTTTTCACTCACTACACATTGGTGTTGTATCACAGTGTTGTGTATTACAAACTCAAACGTGTTTTGTGTTGACGTAGAAGCTAGCTTATCTCTTCCAGTAATCTTTTATTACTAATAGCGTAGCATGGCGATGTGTTAGTAGGCTAGAAAAAGAGTTCCTCGGTGTTGTCTCTTACAATAACAAGGTTGCTACATCTTGGTTGTTATACATGTTACACAACATAAATGAAGTATTGTTGAATGCATTTTTAAAGTGATTTAGCGGTAGAATTGATTGCTAACATTAGCTACATCGCTAGCCACCAAGAACGAGACCATTTGTACATGTTAGAATGCAAAAGAAAAATAACTTTAGTCTCATAATGATTGTGAACCATAGAGTAAAAACAGACACCTACCATCATCTTCATCCTCTGAATCAGAGATATCAACTCCTCCTTCACTGATGGTCACTCTCTCTGCACACACAACACATCATGCCTTGTTACTGGTGTGAGACTTACTGGCAGTGAAGTGTGACACTTAGTGGGAGTGACGTGTGACACTTGGTGGGAGTGACGTGTGACACTTGGTGGGAGTGACGTGTGACACTTAGTGGGAGTGACGTGTGACACTTACTTCAGTAGTGACGTGTGACACTTACCGTATTTTCCGCACCATTAGCTGCACCTAAAAACCACAAATTTACTCAAAAGCGGACAGTGCGGCTTTTAACCCGGTGCGCTTTATATATGGATAAATATTAAGATTCATTTTCATAAAGTTTCGGTCTCGCAACTTCGGTAAACAGCCGCCATCTTTTTTCCCGGTAGAACAGGAAGCGCTTCTTCTACGCAAGCAACCGCCAAGGTAAGCACCCGCCCCCATAGAACAGGAAGCGCTTCATCTTCTACTGTAAGCAACCACCCGCCCCCGGAAGAAGAAGAAGCGCGCGGTGCATGCTGGGATATGTGACGTTTCATTTCCATTTGTGTGTTTATGTAAAGACCCCAAAATGGCTCCTATTAAGTGTGTTGTCTGTCTAATTATAAATAATGCAGACGAGGCGTGTTAACTGAGTTCTCAACGTTTACTCACAGCGTGCTCATAACCACATTCTAACTGCCAGCATACAACGCTTCTCAGGGCTACCGCGCATGCTCGTCACTATCGTTGCATGCTGGGTAGTGTAGTTGTTATATTTGCTAGCTCATAACATCACATTAAGAGACACGCTTACGCGCTTAATTCAATACTCGCCGTCATTCCGGGTGGATTGACAAAAGACCTCCAGCCGCTAGATATTGGTGTCAACAGGGCATTCGAAGCTAGACTGCTAACTGCGTGGGAACAGTGGATGACGAAGAAGCGCGCGGTGCATGCTGGGATATGTGACGTTTCATTTCCATTTGTGTGTTTATGTAAAGACCCCAAAATGGCTCCTATTAAGTGTGTTGTCTGTCTAATTATAAATAATGCAGACGAGGCGTGTTAACTGAGTTCTCAACGTTTACTCACAGCGTGCTCATAACCACATTCTAACTGCCAGCACATACAACAACGCTTCTCAGGGCTACCGCGCATGCTCGTCACTATCGTTGCATGCTGGGTAGTGTAGTTGTTATATTTGCTAGCTCATAACATCACATTAAGAGACACGCTTACGCGCTTAATTCAATACTCGCCGTCATTCCGGTTGGATTGACAAAAGACCTCCAGCCGCTAGATATTGGTGTCAACAGGGCATTCGAAGCTAGACTGCTAACTGCGTGGGAACAGTGGATGACAGAAGGCAAACACACCTTCACTAAGACAGGGAGACAGCGCCAGACGACGCCAACATCACCTTCACTAAGACAGGGAGACAGCGCCAGACGACGCCAACATCTGCCAGTGGATCGTAAATGCCTGGGCAGATATTTCGGTCACAACTGTGGTCCGAGCTTTCCGGAAGGCAGGATTCACAGAACTGCTGGACAACAGTGACACTGACTCCGATGACTTCGACGAGACGGAACCGGCCATTTTGGATCCCACATTTGCCCAACTTTTCGATTCGGACACCGAAGACGAAGAATTCGAAGGATTTACGAATGAAGAATAACTTCAGAAAGTGAGCGCTATGTTTATTTTGTGTGTTGTGACATTAACGTTCGAGCAACATTATGTTGCTATTGCTCTGCACTATTTTGAATTTTACTATGTTTGTGATTGCACATTTGCGTACATTTTGGGACAGAGTTGTTAGAACGCTGGTTTTTAATATATTATTAAAGTTTGACTGACCTATCTGACTGTTTTTTTGACATTCCCTTTAGCGCAGCGTAGGCGCGGCTTATAGTCCGGGGCGGCTTATAGGTGGACAAAGTTTTGAAATATGCCATTCATTGAAGGTGCGGCTAATAACCCGGGGCGGCTTATAGTGCGGAAAATACGGTACTTCAGTAGTGACGTGTGACACTTACTTCAGTAGTGACGTGTGACACTTACCGTATTTTCCGCACTATAAGCCGCCCCGGGTTATTAGCCGCACCTTCAATGAATGGCATATTTCAAAACTTTGTTCACCTATAAGACGCCCTGGGTTATAAGCCGCGCCTACGCTGCGCTAAAAGGAATGTAAAAAAAACAGTCAGATAGGTCAGTCAAACTTTAATAATATATTACAAACCAGCGTTCTAACAACTCTGTTCACCCCCAAAATGTAATGTGCAAATGTGCAATCACAAAAATAGTAACACTCAAATTAGTGCAGAGCAATAGCAACATCAATAACTCAACGTTGCTCGAACGTTAATGTCACACAACACACAAAATAAACATTTAAAGCTCACTTTCTGAAATTATTCCTCATCCATAAATCCCTTGAATTCTTCTTCAGTGTCTGAATTAAAAAGTTGGGCGAATACGGCATCCAAAATGGCCGGCTACGTCTCGTCGAAGTCATCAGAGTCAGTGTCACTGTTGTTGTCCAGCAGTTCCGTGAATCCTGCCTTCCGGAAAGCTCGGACCACAGTTGAGACCGATATATCCGCCCAGGCATTTACAATCCACTGGCAGATGTTGGCGTATGTCGTCCGGCGCTGTCTCCCTGTCTTAGTGGCGCAGGTCATCTTGTTGCTTCCTCTACCTACGCACCATTGATTCATTTATGTTTAATTCTCTCGTTGCTGCTCTATTTCCGTGTTCTACTGCGTGACTTATTGCCTTGAGTTTGAATTCTGCGTTGTATGCGTGTCTCTTAATAGGAGCCATTTTGTGGTCTTTACAGATGTAAACACACAAATTAAATGAAACGTAATATCCGCGCGCTTCTTCTTCTACGGGGGCGGGTGCTTACCTTGGTGGTTGCTTACAGTAGAAGAAGAAGCGCTTCCTCTTCTATGGGGGCGGGTGCTTACCTTGGCGGTTGCTTACCGTAGAAGAAGAAGCGCTTCCTCTTCTACGGGGAAAAAAGATGGCGGCTGTTTACCGTAGTTGCGAGACCTAAACTTTATGAAAATGAATCTTAATATTAATCCATATATAAAGCGCACCGGGTTATAAGCCGCACTGTCAGCTTTTGAGAAAATTTGTGGTTTTTAGGTGCGGCTAATAGTGCGGAAAATATGGTACTTCAGTAGTGACGTGTGAGACTTACTTCAGTAGTGACGTGTGAGACTTACTTCAGTAGTGACGTGTGACACTTACTTCAGTAGTGACGTGTGACACTTACTTCAGTAGTGACGTGTGACACTTACTTCAGTAGTGACGTGTGACACTTACTTCAGTAGTGACGTGTGACACTTACTTCAGTAGTGACGTGTGACACTTACTTCAGTAGTGACGTGTGACACTTACTTCAGTAGTGACGTGTGAGACTTACTTCAGTAGTGACGTGTGAGACTTACTTCAGTAGTGACGTGTGAGACTTACTTCAGTAGTGACGTGTGACACTTACTTCAGTAGTGACGTGTGACACTTACTTCAGTAGTGACGTGTGACACTTACTTCAGTAGTGACGTGTGACACTTACTTCAGTAGTGACGTGTGACACTTACTTCAGTAGTGACGTGTGAGACTTACTTCAGTAGTGACGTGTGAGACTTACTTCAGTAGTGACGTGTGAGACTTACTTCAGTAGTGACGTGTGAGACTTACTTCAGTAGTGACGTGTGAGACTTACATCAGTAGTGACGTGTGAGACTTACTTCAGTAGTGACGTGTGAGACTTACTTCAGTAGTGACGTGTGAGACTTACTTCAGTAGTGAAGCGTGAGACTTACTGGGAGTGAAGCGTGAGACTTACTTCAGTAGTGAAGCGTGAGACTTACTGGGAGTGAAGCGTGAGACTTACTGGGAGTGAAGCGTGAGACTTACTGGGAGTGAAGCGTGAGACTTACTGGGAGTGAAGCGTGAGACTTACTGGGAGTGAAGCGTGAGACTTACTGGGAGTGAAGCGTGAGACTTACTGGGAGTGAAGCGTGAGACTTACTGGGAGTGAAGCGTGAGACTTACTGGGAGTAAAGCGTGAGACTTACTGGGAGTAAAGGGTGAGACTTACTGGGAGTAAAGGGTGAGACTTACTGGGAGTAAAGGGTGAGACTTACTGGGAGTAAAGGGTGAGACTTACTGGGAGTAAAGGGTGAGACTTACTGGGAGTAAAGGGTGAGACTTACTGGGAGTAAAGGGTGAGACTTACTGGGAGTAAAGGGTGAGACTTACTGGGAGTGAAGGGTGAGACTTACTGGGAGTGAAGGGTGAGACTTACTGGGAGTGAAGGGTGAGACTTACTGGGAGTAAAGAGTGAGACTTACTGGGAGTGAAGTGTGAGACTTACTGGGAGTGAAGTGTGAGACCAGCATGTTGAGACAGGCACACAGGTAGAGGGTCTGTGCAGAGACCAGGTTGCTGAGGAAGCACATGTACTCATCTGCTACTGCCTGACTCCTGCCCAACCAGGGAAGTCTCTGCATGATGCAAACAGGAAGAGGTTACAGAAACAGACCCTTCTGGGTAATGACATTTACTCCCAAGAAGGCATGTATGTAACATTTATTCATCAAGAACATATTTTCCTTTGCAGTGCTGACCGAGCACAGAGACATGTTAGAGATGTTGAAGTGTGTCGATATTCTCTCACGTACAACAAAAATGAGCACTATAGATTTCTCTCAACAGTTGACCAAGTTAAATGTGTGGGAACATAAATAAATGTTGGAGACTAAGTGTAAAACATACTAGGAGAAGGTCTGCAACTTGTCTCTTTTTATAATTATTACTAATTTTACCTACAATTACAGATTATTAGTAGTCAAGGAGGCTAATAATTGATATTAGTCAAAGGTATTTAAACATAAATAGTACATTTTTCACTCAAAAAGCTCATGTTATTCTCATTCATGTACACTCAGCAGTCCATCTTGAGAGAAACAAAGTTTGCAAATCAAAAAGTCAAAAATGACATGTACATAAGTGTTCAGACTCCAGTCCTTTTGAACACCATGCCACAAGCTTGGCACACCTATCTTTGGGCACTTTCTCTCATTCCTCTTTGCAGCACCTCTCACGATGGGAAGTGTTGTTTGTTTTCTAGGTGTAAAATACTTCCATAACACATCATGGTGGTTCTTTGTTACATAGATGATGTTTTACACACCACTCTTCAGGACACACCGTTTGTGGGTCTTATTTACATGCCTCCACTTCGACAGAGTCTTCTCCCCGTCATCTTTTGTTGTACCGCTAGTTTTTAGCGCATCCATAGCGAGTCTACTGACAGATATAAGTTACAAGTGTAGGCTACTTTACATTAGAAACGGCAAAAGCAGAGGATAGAGAAAAAGAAAGCTTATTGACTAAAACGTTGGTGCAGACTACAATGGCTGACGCACTAATGGTGCCATTTTGGGGCCCTTATACACACCATAATAATACCCGTATGTTGAAGCACAGTACGTCTGACTACAGTAGCCATAATCCATCAAGTGCTACTCAAACATTTTGTGTGTAATGTTCCATCTTCTCAATAAAACATCAAAGTCTTGGGTTGGCTTGCAAACCTCTACTTCTATGAACAGGAGGTGTCAACCTGCAGTCCACAAGTACATCTCAGTGACTACACAATGTACTACCGGTAAATGGAATTGCCTCAACGGATCTTCTGTGTGTGAACGCTGCTGATACACGCCAGTGGAAGTTGGAATGGTTCCAATGGGATATGCAGTAGATTGGATAATGGCCATTCATTGTCAATGGGGAGAAAATTCCGGAAAACCGGAAATTTTGTGAAGAGTAGTGTGGGTGGAAGATTGCAAGTTCGTAATCATATTTAAAAATGGCGCTAAATTTGGAGAATTAAGGGCATTGAATAACTATAAATATGTCCATTCATTTGAATAGGAATTTCTTGGAAATTTCTGGAAAACCGGTATGTTTTGAAAATATTGATACCAGCACAATTGTCTTAAGATGGTGTGAATGGGTTGGTGTTGCAATTTTTGGAATCGGTAGAAAAATGTTGACGCAGTAAGAGTTTTAATTGAAAATGGGTATTTCGGAATCCCTGGAATAACGGGAATTTGTACGAAAAAACAAAATGTTTGTTGTCCAAACTAAGAGGAATGTTTTGAAGGTGGAATGGTCAAGAACGGTTGAAAAATGTGGACTGTGAAATCTTTCCAGAAAGAGGAGAAAATACGGCTCTGGAAAACCGAGAAATCCTGGAATTTTTTGGAACTTGTAGTTTGGTGAGATGAGTGTGTGGGTGGTAGTTTGATTGTCCAAGGTGAGATGAGTGTGTGGACGGTAGTTTGATTGGCCAAGGTGAGTGGAGTGTGTGGATGGTAGTTTGATTGTCCAAGGTGAGTGGAGTGTGTGGACGGTAGTTTGATTGGCCAAGGTGAGTGGAGTGTGTGGATGGTAGTTTGATTGTCCAAGGTGAGTGGAGTGTGTGGACGGTAGTTTGATTGGCCAAGGTGAGTGGAGTGTGTGGATGGTAGTTTGATTGTCCAAGGTGAGTGGAGTGTGTGGATGGTAGTTTGATTGTCCAAGGTGAGTGGAGTGTGTGGATGGTAGTTTGATTGTCCAAGGTGAGTGGAGTGTGTTGATGGTAGTTTGATTGTCCAAGGTGAGTGGAGTGTGTGTGGAGGTAGTTTGATTGTCCAAGGAGAGTGGATGGTGGAACGCTTCCAATCAGGTGAGAAATGTGAGATTTGTGCATGTTTGAGAATTGGCACATTCATTTTCAATGGGCAAAATGTCCCGGAAAACCGTTAATTCTGGGTAATCATGGGATATTTTTTTGGGGTGGGGGGGAGCTCACCAAATAAATCCACTCTGGACACCCCTGATGTCCCCACCATAGCAGTCCATGATACTCACTAAATAAATCCACTCTGGACACCCCTGATGTCCCCACCATAGCAATCCATGATACTCACTAAAATAGAATAGATGAGTTGTTCGTGCTCTTTGGTCAGCTGAGATACACAATTCCTGAATTCTTGTAGCCAAGTGATGATCTGTGCGTCCTGTGAGAATACAAACAGTGTGAGAAGACAAACAGTGTGAGAAGACACACAAAAGTACCAAGATATTTCAACCTACTTGTATTTTTTAATAGCTGAAATAATAATAATAGATTTCCCTCGCCCGGACGCGGGTCACCGGGGCCCCCCTCCGGAGCCAGGCCCGGAGTTGGGGCACGATGGCGAGCGCCTGGTGGCCGGGCCTGTCCCCATGGGGCCCGGCCGGGCACAGCCCGAAGAGGCAACGTGGGTCCCCCCTCCAATGGGCTCACCACCCATAGCAGGGGACATAGAGGTCGGGTGCAATGTGAGCTGGGCGGAAGCCGAAGGCAGGGCACTTGGCGGTCCGATCCTCGGCTACAGAAGCTAGCTCTTGGGACGTGGAACGTCACCTCGCTGGGGGGGGAAGGAGCCTGAGCTAGTGTGAGAGGTAGAAAAGTTCCGGTTGGATATAGTCGGACTCACCTCGACGCACAGCAAGGGCTCCGGAACCAGTTCTCTCGAGAGGGGATGGACTCTCTTCCACTCTGGCGTTGCCAGCAGTGAGAGGCGACGGGCTGGGGTGGCAATTCTTGTTTTCCCCCCGGCTCAGAGCCTGCACGTTGGAGTTCAACCCGGTGGACGAGAGGGTAGCTTCCCTCCGCCTTCGGGTGGGGGGACGGGTCCTGACTGTTGTTTGCGCTTACGCGCCAAACAGCAGCTCAGAGTACCCACCCTTTTTGGATTCACTCGAGGGAGTACTTCAGGGTGCTCCCCCGGGTGATTCCCTCGTTCTACTGGGGGACTTCAACGCTCATATTGGCAACGACAGTGAAACCTGGAGAGGCGTGATTGGGAAGAATGGCCGCCCAGATCTGAACCCGAGTGGTGTTTTGTTATTGGACTTTTGTGCCCGTCACGGATTGTCCATAACGAACACCATGTTCAAGCATAAGGGTGTCCATATGTGCACTTGGCACCAGGACACCCTAGGTCGCAGTTCTATGATCGACTTTGTAGTTGTGTCATCGGATTTGCGGCCTCATGTTTTGGACACTCGGGTGAAGAGAGGGGCGGAGCTTTCTACCGATCACCACTTGGTGGTGAGTTGGCTGCGATGGTGGGGGAGGATGCCGGACAGACCTGGCAGGCCCAAACGCATTGTGAGGGTTTGCTGGGAACGTCTGGCAGAGTCTCCTGTCAGAGAGAGTTTCAATTCCCACCTCCGGAAGAACTTTGAACATGTCACGAGGGAGGTGCTGGACATTGAGTCCGAGTGGACTATGTTCCGCACCTCTATTGTCGAGGCGGCTGATTGGAGCTGTGGCCGCAAGGTAGTTGGTGCCTGTCGTGGCGGTAATCCTAGAACCCGTTGGTGGACACCGGCGGTGAGGGATGCCGTCAAGCTGAAGAAGGAGTCCTATCGGGTTCTTTTGGCTCATGGGACTCCTGAGGCAGCGGACAGGTACCGACAGGCCAAGCGGTGTGTGGCTTCAGCGGTCGCGGAGGCAAAAACTCGGACATGGGAGGGGTTCGGGGAAGCCATGGAAAACGACTTCCGGACGGCTTCGAAGCGATTCTGGACCACCATCCGCCGCCTCAGGAAGGGGAAGCAGTGCACTACCAACACAGTGTATGGTGCGGATGGTGTTCTGCTGACCTCGACTGCGGAAGTTGTGGATCGGTGGAGGGAATACTTCGAAGACATCCTCAATCCCACCAACACATCTTCCTATGAGGAAGCAGTGCCTGGGGTATCTGTGGTGGGCTCTCCTATTTCTGGGGCTGAGGTTGCTGAGGTAGTTAAAAAGCTCCTCGGTGGCAAGGCCCCGAGGGTGGATGAGACCCGCCCGGAGTTCCTTAAGGCTCTGGATGCTGTGGGGCTGTCTTGGTTGACAAGACTCTGCAGCATCGCGTGGACATCGGGGGCAGTACCTTTGGATTGGCAGACCGGGGTGGTGGTTCCTCTCTTTAAAAAGGGGAACCGGAGGGTGTGTTCTAACTATCGTGGGATCACACTCCTCAGCCTTCCCGGTAAGGTCTATTCAGGTGTACTGGAGAGGAGGCTACGCCGGATAGTCGAACCTCGGATTCAGGAGGAACAGTGTGGTTTTCGTCCTGGTCGTGGAACTGTGGACCAGCTCTATACTCTCGGCAGGGTCCTTGAGGGTGCATGGGAGTTTGCCCAACCAGTCTACATGTGCTTTGTGGACTTGGAGAAGGCATTCGACCGTGTCCCTCGGGAAGTCCTGTGGGGAGTGCTCAGAGAGTATGGGGTTTCGGACTGCCTGATTGTGGCGGTCCGCTCCCTGTATGATCAGTGTCAGAGCTTGGTTCGCATTGCCGGCAGTAAGTCGGACACGTTTCCAGTGAGGGTTGGACTCCGCCAAGGCTGCCCTTTGTCACCGATTCTGTTCATAACTTTTATGGACAGAATTTCTAGGCGCAGTCAAGGCGTTGAGGGGATCCGGTTTGGTGGCTGCAGGATTAGGTCTCTGCTTTTTGCAGATGATGTGGTCCTGATGGCTTCATCTAGCCAGGATCTTCAGCTCTCACTGGATCGGTTCGCAGCTGAGTGTGAAGCGACTGGGATGTGAATCAGCACCTCCAAGTCAGAGACCATGGTTCTCGCCCGTAAAAGGGTGGAGTGCCATCTCCGGGTTGGGGAGGAGATCTTGCCCCAAGTGGAGGAGTTCAAGTACCTCGGAGTCTTGTTCACGAGTGAGGGAAGAGTGGATCGTGAGATCGACAGGCGGATCCGTTGTGGTGAAGAAGGAGCTGAGCCGGAACGCAAAGCTCTCAATTTACCGGTCGATCTACGTTCCCATCCTCACCTATGGTCATGAGCTTTGGGTTATGACCGAAAGGACAAGATCACGGGTACAAGCGGCGGAAATGAGTTTCCTCCGCCGGGTGGCGGGGCTCTCCCTTAGAGATAGGGTGAGAAGCTCTGTCATCCGGGGGGAGCTCAAAGTAAAGCCGCTGCTCCTCCACATCGAGAGGAGCCAGATGAGGTGGTTCGGGCATCTGGTCAGGATGCCACCAGAGCGCCTCCCTAGGGAGGTGTTTAGGGCACGTCCGACCGGTAGGAGGCCACGAGGAAGACCCAGGACACGTTGGGAAGACTATGTCTCCCAGCTGGCCTGGGAACGCCTCGGGATCCCCCGGGAGGAGCTGGACGAAGTGGCTGGGGAGAGGGAAGTCTGGGCTTCCCTGCTTAGGCTGCTGCCCCCGCGACCCGACCTCGGATAAGCGGAGGAGGATGGATGGATGAAATAAACAAGCCCAAAATAGACTTTCTTGAAAGGTGAAATATTGTTCTGGCTTCATAAGTTATTTTTATTTGTGTGTTTAAATATGTTTATCTTCTATTTGTGTGTTTAGATATGCTTATCTTCTTCTATTTGTGTGTTTAAATATGTTTATCTTCTATTTGTGTGTTTAAATATGTTTATCTTCTTCTATGTGTGTGTTTGAATATGTTTATCTTCTCCTATTTGTGTATTTAAATATGTTTATCTTCTATTTGTGTGTTTAAATATGTTTATCTTCTATTTGTGTGTTTAAATATGTTTATCTTCTCCTATTTGTGTGTTTAAATATGTTTATCTTCTCCTATTTGTGTGTTTAAATATGTTTATCTTCTTCTATTTGTGTTTTTTAAATATGTTTATCTTCTATTTGTGTTTAAATATGTTTATCTTCTATTTGTGTGTTTAAATTTGTTTAACTTCTCCTATTTGTGTGTTTAATTATGTTTATCTTCTTCTATTTGTGTGTTTAATTATGTTTATCTTCTTCCAAATTGTTTTCACTTCTGGTTTGTGATGTCACTTCCTGTCTGTGTGGAGTTTATATCCATCACTGTATCTATTGTTTACACAGTAATGTCTTTATATTGCTGTATGACCTTTCTTCATGGGGAAGGATGTTAATGTTTCTTGTTTTCATGCTAGCATTTAAGATAGCTAGCGAGCTTACGCTAGTCCGTCCATAAATGTATCAAAGTGAAGTGCAGTTTTACAATCAGTGGGGTTTAATAAGGTAATACTAACTATTATGATTATGTGTAATAAAGTAATACTAACTATTATGATTATGTTTAATAAGTTAATACTAACTATGATGATTATGTGTAATAAGGTAATACTATTATGATTATGTTTAATAAGGTAATACTAACTATTATGATTATGTGTAATAAGGCATCTTCAGTAATGCGGACGCTGTATCGATCCGTTGTGGTGAAGAAGGAGCTGAGCCAGAAGGCAAAGCTCTCGATTTACCGGTCGATCTACGTTCCCATCCTCACCTATGGTCATGAGCTTTGGGTCATGACCGAAAGGACAAGATCACGGGTACAAGCGGCCGAAATGAGTTTCCTCCGCCGGGTGGCGGGGCTCTCCCTTAGAGATAGGGTGAGAAGCTCTGTCATCCGGGGGGAGCTCAAAGTAAAGCCGCTGCTCCTCCATATCGAGAGGAGCCAGATGAGGTGGTTCGGGCATCTGGTCAGGATGCCACCCGAACGCCTCCCTCGGGAGGTGTTTCGGGCACGTCCGACCGGTAGGAGGCCACGGGGAAGACCCAGGACACGTTGGGAAGACTATGTCTCCCGGCTGGCCTGGGAACGCCTCGGGATCCCCCGGGAGGAGCTGGACGAAGTGGCTGGGGAGAGGAAAGTCTGGGCTTCCCTGCTTAGGCTGCTGCCCCCGCGACCCGACCTCGGATAAGCGGAAGAAGATGGATGGATGGATGGAAGGTAATACTAACTATTATGATTATGTGTAATAAGGTAATACTAATTTACAGGGGTAATTATGATGTGTAATAAGGTAATACTAACTTACAGGGGTAATCATGATCATGTGCATGTAGCCGCTGTAACAACGCGTGCACATGGCAAAAGTTACAGAATTCATCTTCATTAATCATTCGGTTAACTGACCTGTGGAAAATCTGCACAAGCCTTTTTGATAATCCTGAAATATGAAGTCAATCTGAGCATTGCAACTTTGTTTGTGCTAACTAAATACAGTGGTGGTCAAAATTGTACATACACTTGTAAAGAACATAATGTCATTGCTGTCTTGAGTTTCCAATCATTTTTACAACTCTTATTTTTTTGTGATAGAGTAATTGGAGCACATACTTGTTGGTCACAAAAAACATTCATGAAGTTTGCTTCTTTTATGAATTTATTATGGGTCTACTGAAAATGTGAGCAAATCTGCTGTGTCAAAAGTATACATACAGCAATGTTAATATTTGCTTACATGTCCCTTGGCAAGTTTCACTGCAATAAGGCGCTTTTGGTAGCCATCGACAAGCTTCTGCTTGAATTTTTGACCACTCCTCTTGACAAAATTGGTGCAGTTCAGCTAAATGTGTTGGTTTTCTGACATGGACTTGTTTCTTCAGCATTGTCCACACGTTTAAGTCAGGACTTTGGGAAGGCCATTCTAATAGCTTCATTCTAGCCTGATTAAGCCATTCCTTTACCACTTTTGACGTGTGTTTGGGGTCATTGTCTTTTTGGAACACCCAACTGCGCCCAAGACCCAACCTCCGGGCTGATGATTTTAGCTTGTCCTGAAGAATTTGGAGGTAATCCTCCTTTTTCATTGTCCCATTTAAAGCACCAGTTCCATTGGCAGCAAAACAGGCCAAGAGCATAATACTACCACGCTTGACGGTAGGAATAGTGTTCCTAGGATTAAAGGCCTTACGTTTTCTCCTCCAAACATATTGCTGGGTATTGTGGCCAAACAGCTCCATTTTTGTTTCATCGGACCACAGAACTTTCCTCCAGAAGGTCTTATCTTTGTCCATATGATGTCAGATGAAACAAAAATGTAACTGTTTGACCACAATACCCAGCAATATGTTTGGAGGAGAAAAGGTGAGGCCTTTAATTCTAGGAACACCATTCCTACTGTCAAGTATGATGGTGGTAGTTATATGCTCTGGGCCTGTTTTGCTGCCAATTACCGTATTTTCCGCACTATAAGCCGCCCCGGGTTATTAGCCGCACCTTCAATGAATGGCATATTTCAAAACTTTGTCCACCTATAAGCCGCCCCGGACTATAAGCCGCGCCTACGCTGCGCTAAAGGGAATGTCAAAAAAACAGTCAGATAGGTCAGTCAAACTTTAATAATATATTAAAAACCAGCGTTCTAACAACTCTGTCCCAAAATGTACGCAAATGTGCAATCACAAACATAGTAAAATTCAAAATAGTGCAGAGCAATAGCAACATAATGTTGCTCGAACGTTAATGTCACAACACACAAAATAAACATAGCGCTCACTTTCTGAAGTTATTCTTCATTCGTAAATCCTTCGAATTCTTCGTCTTCGGTGTCCGAATTGAAAAGTTGGGCAAATGTGGGATCCAAAATGGCCGGTTCCGTCTCGTCGAAGTCATCGGAGTCAGTGTCACTGTTGTCCAGCAGTTCTGTGAATCCTGCCTTCCGGAAAGCTCGGACCACAGTTGTGACCGAAATATCTGCCCAGGCATTTACGATCCACTGGCAGATGTTGGCGTCGTCTGGCGGTGTCTGCCTGTCTTAGTGAAGGTGATGTTGGCGTCGTCTGGCGCTGTCTGCCTGTCTTAGTGAAGGTGTGTTCGCCTTCGGTCATCCATTGTTCCCACGCCGTTCGCAGTCGTGATTTGAATGCCCTGTTGACACCAATATCTAGCGGCTGGAGGTCTTTTGTCAATCCACCCGGAATGACGACGAGTATTGAATTAAGCGCGTAAGCGTGTCTCTTAATGTGATGTTATGAGCTAGCAAATATAACAACTACACTACCCAGCATGCAACGATAGTTACGAGCATGCGCGGTAGCCCTGAGAAGCGTTGTTGTATGTGCTGGCAGTTAGAATGTGGTTATGAGCACGCTGTGAGTAAATGTTGAGAACTCAGTTAACACGCCTCGTCTGCATTATTTATAATTAGACAGACAACACACTTAATAGGAGCCATTTTGGGGTCTTTACATAAACACACAAATGGAAATGAAACGTCACATATCCCAGCATGCACCGCGCGCTTCTTCGTCATCCACTGTTCCCACGCAGTTAGCAGTCTAGCTTCGAATGCCCTGTTGACACCAATATCTAGCGGCTGGAGGTCTTTTGTCAATCCACCCGGAATGACGGCGAGTATTGAATTAAGCGCGTAAGCGTGTCTCTTAATGTGATGTTATGAGCTAGCAAATATAACAACTACATTACCCAGCATGCAACGATAGTGACGAGCATGCGCGGTAGCCCTGAGAAGCGTTGTTGTATGCTGGGAGTTAGAATGTGGTTATGAGCACGCTGTGAGTAAACGTTGAGAACTCAGTTAACACGCCTCGTCTGCATTATTTATAATTAGACAGACAACACACTTAATAGGAGCCATTTTGGGGTCTTTACATAAACACACAAATGGAAATGAAACGTCACATATCCCAGCATGCACCGCGCGCTTCTTCTACGGGGAAAAAAGATGGCGGCTGTTTACTGTAGTTGCGAGACCTAAATTTATGAAAATGAATCTTAATATTTATCCATATATAAAGCGCACCGGGTTAAAAGGCGCACTGTCAGCTTTTGAGAAAATTTGTGGTTTTTAGGTGCGGCTAATAGTGCGGAAAATACGGTAAACTGGTGCTTTAAATGGGACAATGAAAAAGGAGGATTACCTCTTAATTCTTCAGGACAACTTAAAATCATCAGCCCGGAGGTTGGGTCTTGGGCGCAGTTGGGTGTTCCATCAGGACAATGACCCCAAACACACGTCAAAAGTGGTAAATAATGATAAATCAGGCTAGAATGAAGGCATTAGAATGGCCTTACCAAAGTCCTGACTTAAACGTGTGGACAATGCTGAAGAAACAAGTCCATGTCAGAAAACCAACACATTTAACTGAACTGCACCAATTTTGTCAAGAGGAGTGGTCAAAAATTCAAGCAGAACCTTGTGGATGGCTTCCATGTGCTTTTTATTTGATGCAAGTATGACAAATAATAAATTATGTTTTGAAGTTAATTTTCCAAAATATAGGTCACATTTTTCGATTGTCTTAAAGGATAGTTCCAGACAAAAAGTGACTGATTCTTTCACTTCATAAAGGTGTCGCTTCCTTCATGTTTGGCCTATCCCAATGGAGAGTTTTGTCTTTAAATAGTCTGTGAGATATGTTGCAGTGCACCTTAAGGTGATGTGTGAGATATGTTGCAGTGCACCTTAAGGTGATGTGTGAGATATGTTGCAATGCACCTTAAGGTGATGTGTGAGATATGTTGCAGTGCACCTTAAGGTGATGTGTGAGGTATGTTGCAGTGCACCTTAAGTTGATGTGTGAGATATGTTGCAGTGCACCTTAAGTTGATGTGAGATATGTTGCTGTGCACCTTAAGTTGATGTGAGATATGTTGCTGTGCACCTTAAGTTGATGTGAGATATGTTGCAGTGCACCTTAAGGTGATGTGTGAGATATGTTGCAGTGCACCTTAAGGTGATGTGTGAGATATGTTGCAGTGCACCTTAAGGTGATGTGAGATATGTTGCAGTGCACCTTAAGGGGATGTGTGAGATAAGTTGCAGTGCAGTCACGTGATGTACTTACCTTGATGTTAGGATCGGTCAGTTGATACTTCAACAGTTCATAGTCACTCATGTCTCCCTGAACACATGATTGACAGCTCAGTACATAATTGACAGCTCAGTGGAAGTGGAACATTGAAGTCTTCCTACTCACCTGCGTGTACTTTGATAATGTTTCCACGACACTGCCGCCAAACCTGACGGTCTTTAAAGGAGGAGTGTTGAGAAAATCCCGACTTTCTATCTCCATTCTTCGTCGATAGGAAATAAAGGTTAATTTAGTTTAACTGTACCGTCGTTGATATTAGGGCGTTGTTTCACAACGAGTGAGCGAAAGAGATAATCCATATTTCATTCTTTGACGACGAGAAGAAACAAGCGCATGCGAAGCCTCCATTTTCTTCGGAAGAACTTCTTCGGATGTTTCAGGCGGCTGTTAAAGGGAACTGCCGTTCAGCAGCGCCACTATCAGCCGTGGCTGGTATTGCGCCTGCGTCCTCCCACTTTCACATCCGGGGTTTAAACCTCGGTCGTTGCCAAACGGTAAATGACATCATCTTCAAATATTGGTATTTTAAAGGGGGAAAATAGCAGAGGTGTGGACTCGAGTCACATGACTTGGACTCGAGTCAGACTCGAGTCATGAATTTGATGACTTTAGACTCGACTTGACAAAATGTAAAGAGACTTGCAACTCGACTTAGACTTTAACATCAATGACTTGTGACTTCACTTGGACTTGAGCCTTTTGACTTGACATGACTTGACATGACTTGCTACTTTCCCCAAAATCCAAAGCTTAAAAAGTTATTTGGGAGCGCTCCGTAATTTTCATTTTCTTCGTCTGTCTATCAGCGTGTTGTTCCTGTCAGCTGGTGTGCTGTCAGTACAACAGCCAATCAAATTAGATCTACGTTGTTTTCATCAGGCAGCATTCATCCAATCAAATTGCAGGACAACCAATGAACAAGTTGTCCAACAACGTGCAAGTGATAAACAATTATGTTAAAGTTGGTTTCGTTCGGGTATAAAAACTACGACTTGGTCAACAAAAAACGAATTGCCGTATGCAAATCACGCAGTTCGAATATTACAGACGGAGACGCAACAACTTCCAACTTCGTTCGCCATTTGAAGTTGCACAAAGAAGGGTAAGTTTTGAATGTAAGATAACGTTTATTGGCTAAGTAACGTGACTTTTATTTGCTGCGTAGTTAAATCAGTGAGGCTGCAAACTCACTGCTAACGTTATAACCATAGACATCTTATAAGTAGACGCAGCATAGAGCGCTACTGCCTACTGGCGCAGACGAGGCGCGGGGCCGCCATCTTGGAGTGGTGATCCGCTCCACTCAGTGCACTCCATTTGGCAGGAGCGATGAACTGTCAGCGCATTTAATTCATCTTACCTCACTGAATACCACTGATTTTCACACGCCTTTTTGTCATACGTGTAGCTATGATAACAGACACATGTTTTATTATTCATAGTTTGCTTAACAGTAATATAATATTCTTATACGCTATAAGTGACCAGACGTCCGAGATCAAAACTGGGAATATAATCCCAGAGAAGGGGGAAAAAACGGTAAACTATTTTTAAGTTGAAGAAACAATATGATTAGGTTATATATACATGCGTGTATCCTACATAAACAATGTATGAATACATTAGATATCTATATATCTTAGGGACCTATAGACTGTATCTCTGTTGCTTCAGCAGCAGAGAGTTTATTCTGTCTTGACACTTTGTATTGATATTTTCTATTACATTCTTCCCTTAAATGATAATGTTTGCAGTGATTGTTTTATATGTATTATTTTATGTAAGTCGCTTTGGATAAAAGCGTCTGCCAAATACTTAAACATATATAAACACCTGAAAGTCTTCATATCAGCTAAAACCACCAATCTTTTTCACTGGATTCAGAATAAAACCAAATTCTGTTCAACCCAACAATGTTAGTATTTGAATATTGTTACTTGAAGACTGATTCCTGGTTACAATTATACTGTTAAGAAAGTATTGTCTTATACTTTGCCTAAAATGAGAATGCATCATAATCAGTGGCGGCTGGTGAATTTTGTTCTTGGTGGGGCTGAAAGTTTGTGAACCAAACCCCTGTAGGGGGGTTATCCTCCTCCAGAAGATTTCTTTGTGATTTTCACATACAAATATTGAAGATCTTTGATCCTTCTCAACTCTGTGGTAATATTATTTTCATAAAATACAACCAATAGTACGTTAATGTTAAATCTTACTTGTGAAAAGTAATCCCCCGATTCCTATTTTCAACAGTCCGCTCATTTGAGCAGGAAAACGCTGAACACCATCTTTGTTTTCTACCTGTCAACTGTCAATTTAGGCTGCTCGCCGGCTCAGCAGCACAGCGTATTTTAGCCACCTCCAAAAAGACAAACATAGTCAAATAAAGGTCAGTTAAAATGTATACTATATTAAGAATATGTGTACATATTGCATAGGGTCCTGACATCTAAAAAGTACAAC